>NW_027496285.1:0-168679 GCF_021521415.1 Bidens hawaiensis | reverse complement strand
CCAATCTTCATTTATCAGGCAATCTTTTTTTTTTATCTCCAAGTTGAATAATCTACGAAAACAAGCCTTTAAGCTAGAATCTCCGATCCAACCATCCTTCCAAAATAAAGTACTATCATCGTTTACCACTCTTCTTCAAATGACTCAAAAAGGTAGGATCTGATGATCTTTGAGTTTATTAACCAAGTTTGAAATTGAGACTAAATGCCATTCCCTTTAATACTACGAGAAGTGCCATCTTGTTTAGCATTCGCGCCATAAATAGATTTAATAACCCTCACCCACACTGAATTAGGACTATTTACAAATCTCCATCTCCATTTGTATAACAAAGCAATATTAAAATTCTTCAAACTCTCTATACTCACACCCCATTTGCTTTTTTCAGCTATAATAGACTCTCACCTCACCCACGCCATCTTCATGTTGACATCTTCTCCCTCTCCTCCCAAAAAAAACCTCGCTGAATAGATATTAGTTTTTTCCTCACACCCACCAACATAAAGAAAAGCGACAAATAATATATCCCCAATGAACCAAGCACAAAAGAAATAAGAGTAGATCTCCCCCAACAGACAAAATGTTTGCTATCCAGTTAGATAAAATTTCCTGAACTAATCAACGAGGCCATCAAAATTACTAATGTTTCTCATATTCAAACACACCGGTATGCCCAAGTGCGTAAAAGGAAGGTTATCTGGTTTACAACCAATTAACTCTGCAAACAAGACTACCTCGCTTTGGACTACCCCCACTCCAAAAATATTAGATTTGTGTAAATTTAGTTTCAAACCCGAAGCCAAATAAAAAAAATTAAGGCCATAACAATATTTTGGATATTCTTTACCGACAACTCACCCAGAATAATAACACCGTCGGTATAGAACAAATGCGAAGTAGAAATGTTACCTCCGATTTTGGCACCTCTGAAGAGACGCGTTCGAACAATATCTTTTATCGCCACATGAAGCCCCTCCAAAGCAATAATAAACAGAAAATGTGAGAGCGGACCCCCCCTGTTTAAGACCCCTTTCAACCTGAAATTCCCCTAAAGGACTCATATTTATCAAAATAGAAGCTCTAGCAGAAGACAGACAAGCACGAATCCACTTCAACCACTCTTCTCCAAACCCAAGGAACGACATGATGGAATCAAGGTAATCCCTTAAGTGAATCAATCCAATTTCAGAAGAAGTAACTTCCCATTCGAACGTTAACCTTATACACAATTTCATTAAGAATTAGAGGCCTATCTAAAATGTGTCTACCTTTTATAAAAGCTGATTTTCCGAACTGACAATCGAATTACAACTTTCGCCAACCTATTAGCCAATATTTTTGCAATAATTTTATATTGCAAACTTATCAAGCTAATTGGTTTATATCCTTCACATTTATGGGACTATCAAGTTCAAGGATTAAGAGAGATGAACGACGAATTACAACCGATTGGGAGATATCCTATACGAAGAAATCCGAAACAAGTTTAAAGATATCATCTCTCAGCAGGTCCCAAAACCTTTTCACGATACCGAAAGAAAAACCATCTGGTCCCGACGAATTTTGACTACCATACGACCATACCGCCTCTATAATTTCGTTAATAGAAACTTCCGCCCATCCTCAAATCCTCTTTCAAGAGACATTTTAACAAATTACTTATCGATAGAAGTTTAATACCTTCCACTCATTTAAATTTATTCCGGTAGAACTCGAAAAATAGTTGTTTAATATCTTTCGGGTTATCGACCCACTCACCCTTGCTTTTAATGTCGTGGATCGAAAGATGCCTTCTTTTTGGTTGATAATTCCATGATAAAACTTTGAATACTCGCATGCCTCTATACTCCATTTTATTTTGGTTTACTAAACGTCATCTAATAATTTACCGTGCTCAATTTTTCTAATATTTTTCTAACACATTCCACCTTTCATTGTAGAGCACCTTCGTTCCTACCCCACATCTATCAACTTATCAATCTCTGCTAACCTACCCGAACAAGCCAGGTAATATCTTTCAAGTTGTTTCGCCCGATTAGCACCCCACCCTTTGATTGCTAATTTATTTTTTGATAACTTTTCTTTAAAAACGATACATCCATTAGAAGAATTTACCTTAGGAAAAATTATCCACTCACCTTTCACCCCCTTTTCTAAGACTTCGGCCTCCAACCATGAATTAAAGACTTTAAACGGTTTAGCTCTGAAGTTCAACCTATTTTGCCGAAAAAGAATCAGTCGATGATCTATGATCGACAATGCCAAATAAATAGCTTCATGATTTCGAATTCTAGAAAAAAGATCCTCCGACATAAAAATCTATCCAATTTACAAATTTTTTTACAAGTAGCATCCACTCGAGTAAACGACCACCTCCACCGATGGTACCTCATTGAAATATCTAGCACCAACTAAAGAAAATACAGTACCCATTCTTTCATGATCGAACCTCACAACGTTAAATTAGTGTAACATCATAATTTTGATAATAATAATAATAAATATAAGGATTCCGTTTACTTAATGGTGTGTTATTATTTAGTTAAGTTAAATAATAATAATAGAGTGTGAGCTTTGACAATAAAAGATGGAATAAGGGATGTCGATAGGCCTTATGTCCGTGCCCTCTCTAAAACACCCTTAAACCTCTCTAAAACCCTAAACCCTCATTTACACCATTGCCTCCACACACTCAAAAACACACAAACACTCTCCTTCAAACCTAGATCCAATTCGAGCTAAAGGAGGGTAGATTTCGTGATTCAAACATCACCATACAACAAGAAACACGTCCAGATCTACGTCTATGCTCGAACCCGAACTGAACAAGATACGTTCTTGATATAAAGGTTAGGTTTTAGATGTCGGTTTGCTTTACGATTTGATACTATGGAAAATTGGGTCATAAAATATAGGAAAAACGTAAACTTGAACATAAAAAGTTGTTTGGAATGAATCGGGGCGAAAAAGGGACGTTCGAACCGTGTAAAAACAAGAAGATAGAATGGCTATGGCCCAGAACTCATCATAATGGTAGAACGGGTCGAAGGAAATTGATTATAGCAAAAGGCATGAACATCGGTCTGAATCGTAATCTTGAAGAATGCTCAAATCAAATCAAAATGAAACTAGATTCGAATCAAATCAAATCGAACTGAAACTAATCGAATCAAAATGAAACGTATTGAATCGAATCGAATGAAAACTCGATTCGATTAGAATGAAAACTCGACTAAAATGAAACTCGATTCGTTTAAACTTCAGCTCGACCTCAGCCAGGGGCTCTGCCCCTTGGACCCTGCTGCTAGGGGCGCTGCCTCCGGACCCCCATTCGTTAGAGATTTCATTTACCTATAATTTTTTCTAGTTGGGGTAGTTAATTAATGTTGCTCGAAACTATTTTAAGCTACTTGAACAATGATGATCCTCAAAGAAATCTTATGTAACATAGGTAAGAAGATTCTTTGATGATTTATTCCCTCTTGAATATAACCTTTAGAAATCAATTGTGTTTCTTAGCGTTTTAATGTTTGTATTAAAGTAAATATGGTCTAAATTATACACAAATAAAGTAAATATTTCCTACTTTTTTAATGGTTTTGTGTTACCTTTATGTTAAACTTTACTCGTTTTAGATTCGTATTTAAAGTTTCATGAGACTACAAGATAGAACGAGTAAACTCACTCAACAATAAACTTATAAATTATAAAGCCATTAAGATATAAAAGAAAGAAAGACATTTTACGTGAGTTTAAAGAATAGAAAATTAAATGCATGTTTATGTTATATAATATAAGTGCTAAATACGTATAATTATATATTTAAATGTTTCCTAACAGGTACTAATAGTTTTATGGTTTATCAGGAAAGTAACATGTATCGTAGGTGGAGATTGAAAATATTAGTGGACTGACGATTCTGATTTAATGAAAGATTGCAGCTACAAGTAATTATTTTTACAAGTCCAAAGCGTGAAGTGGAATGTTGGGCTTTTGACACAGAGCCGTCTCAATGTTTTAGAAGGCCTAAAGCGAACTAAAATGTTGAGGCCTTTTTTTAAAAACAATTTGATATGACCTCTCCTCCTTTACCCGAGCTTGTGATCGGCAATAATAAACTATTAAGTTTATAGTTGGCGGGGTTAAAAAAAATTTTAAATAAAAATTTTGTACGTAAATATATTTATATGAAATTTACTTTCCTTGCTTTATATGATGCAAGCTGTTTAATTAATATTCATAATCAAGTTCTTTAAAAAAATCTTTTTCAATCGATAACATAGCTAAACCGTTTAATCTTTCTTGTGACATTGTAGATCTTAAGTAATTTTTCATCAATTTTAATTTTAAAAATCTAGGTTTTGTAGAAGCAACAATTACGGGAATAATTAACATAACTCTATAAGCAATGTATGCATTTGAATAAGAATTAAAGGTTTTAATATAACTTAGTATATTAATTGTGTTTGTTTCTAAATGTATAATATTTTTTTTAACATTTTTTAGTTCTTGAAATAAATCTAAACCATCAATATCTAATTTTTCATCATGCTTCAATAATTTTCAAGAGAAATACACTTAGTTTTTAAACTTTCTTCATATAAGGTTTTCAACTTTTTTATACTAAACATAAAACCGAAAATAGTTTCATACTCTTTAAATTGATCAAATCTAGTTTTAAGAGAAGAAATAGCTTGATCAACTATGGACAAGAAGTAATCTGTTCTAAAACGTTCAATAGGATTTTTCAAAGTTTCATTATCAACATTTTCATTAAATTTTTTTATATCTACGAATAATACGTTTTTCACGAAAAATAGGTTCAATACCAATCTCTAAGGCGATTTTCTCATCTTCTATCATAACATTTTCAAACCCTTCATCTCTATACTTTTCAAAATAACAAATAAGTCCATCTAGTTGTTTTAAAGCATCATCAACACACATGTCTTTCACTTGTAAATTTTTACTAACTATATTAGTAGCATGCAAAACACCATACCAAATAATCATCGCTAAAAAAACTCAAAACTTTCAAACTCATTTTCAACCAACGATTTAGCTACACTTTTAGTTTTAGGATCGCCACCATCATATACTTCCAATATTGCTTCTCTTAGTTGTGGAGCTTGAAACCTAATTGCTTTAACAATTTCTAATCGACTTTCCCAACGTGTTTGTGATAATGGTTTAAGAGTTAAATTTGGTATACTATCTTGCAAAATTTTCCATCTTTTAGGGGATGACGCAAACATACAAAAAAAAAGTATTTAACAATTAAACTCTTCAGCTTTAGTACATGAGTAAGCCATATAAGAAATTACTAAATTCAAACAATGAGAACCACATGGTGTATAAAATACTCTAGGGTTATTATCTAAGAAACGTTTTTGCACTCCTTGATGTTTACCTTTCATATTTGATCCATTGTCATAACCTTGACCTCTAATGTCATTCACATCAAGTCCTACTTTATCAATTCCTTCCATAATAGCATCAAAAAGACCTTCACCAGTTGTATCAACTACTACTAAAAACCGTAGAAAGTATTCTTTAACATGTATCGGAGTTGACGAAATATCTAAACATCGTAAAATAACGGACATTTGTTCTTTATGACTTATGTCGGGAGTACAATCAAGTATAACTGAAAAATATTTAATTTCTTTAACTTTTTTAACAATTTTAGTTTTTATTCTTGCTAATAAATCAATTACTTCGTTTTGCGTATTGTGTCCAAGATAATGACTATGAATTTCATTATTAGTTATCCGTCGTAAATGTTCTTGCATTATTAAATCAAATTCCGCAATCAACTCAATAATACATAAAAAGTTACCATTGTTTTCTTCATAAAGTTTTTCATTTGTCCCACAAAATGATATATTCTTCTTACCAAAAGTTTTTACAACAACGAAAATTCTTATTAGCACATTTCTCCAATGTTCCTTATCTTTATTTATTTGATCTTGAGTTATTTTATCGATTGTTTTCTTTTTCGCCAATCTTGTTTCTAACTCAAACCATGTGCTCATATTCATTATATGTTCTTTACTTGATTCACGTAACTTTAGTTTAGCACTCATATTTTTCCAATCTTTACTACCGTTTTTTGCTAACTTACTTTTACACGAATTCACATAAAATAACTTACAGCAAAAACAAAACACTCTATCTAACTATTTTGAGTAAAGCAACCATTTTCTTTCATATGTTTCCCCATTTGCCATACTTTTCATATATAAAAAAAGGATTAAAGTTTCTAGAGTATTCATCTTTTGGAAAATCATAATCATAAACTTTTAATGTCCTTTTTCTACAAGTAAATCTCTTAGCTTGGTATGAATATTAGTCTATTGACTTGGATAATCGAAATTTATAGGTTCAACGCTATTATTTTCATCAACATTTATTGGTTTTTCTTCATTATTATTTTCATCAATGTTTATGGTTTCAGTGTTACGAGGCTGCTCTTCTTCTACATTGAGAGGTTCATCACTATTTATATTATCTACATTATCATTTGAAGGTTCATCACTATTTACATGTTCATTATTTTTATCTCTAACGGTTACATATTTTAGCAAAAATCTTTAAGTGATTTCTTTTCAGCTTCTATTTTCTGTTTCTTTAACCTTTTTGAATGACCTGATTCAAACTTTTAAATTCTATTTGACATTATAAAAAATCTAAGTATCTACTATAAATAATCTAAAATTCTAAGTACCAACAAATAGCATGAATATCACAGAAGGTCAAAGTAGCAAAAATCATGAACTATGCACAAATTATAAACGAATTCAAAATAGAAATTAGTAGGCAGTATCCAGTAGCGTACCTTTAAGGCTTCAAAATAAGTACAATAGGAATTGTAGTCAAGCCTTTTTGGGATGAGAAAAGACTTAAGGTAGATTGGAATCTTCTCAACCTCCTTGGAAAATGGCTTAGTATGGAAACTGAGCAAATTTAGGCCTCCCACCAAGCTTATACTTGGTCAACCAACGTATTTTACTCTTCGAGCAAAGTTATATTTTAGAATTCTTCTTAAGTGTTAGTTCGAGTAAACTACACTTCATCAAGAAGGTTGTTCTTCAAGTCAAGCAAGTTTTATTTCAGGGCAAACTCTTGACTAAACCAAGCTAAACCAAGTATTTTGGTGGATCAAGCAATGTTTATTCATAATAAATAGTGGTCCCAGCAAGTTTGAAGAAAGCTAGTAAAAAATACTTAAAGACTTCAATCGAGCAAGGTTCAACCCCGAGCAAGCTACAGTGTCACAAGCACACTTGGGTTTTGTTCAAATAAGTTAATGCAACAAATTGTTGAAGTGATCTCTGAAGAACAAGTTTGATTGTAGAATATATATCGAGCAAAGTTTGGTATTGTCACACCCCGACCAAAGGTGGCGGAACATGCCGAGGTGTAACGATTGCCCATAAGCACATGACACTAATTAAACAGACAATATTTAACAAACTCATTTCATTTCACAACATCGAAAATGTCACATAAAAAATATTCATAAAATAGTCACAACAAGATATCACAAAATATAGCAAATTAAATATTGTTCATTTTACTAATATCCTAAAGTTCTTGACAACGTTTCTCCACAAGCTCGAGTCAACCAAGATACAAACCTATAAGATTTTATAAAATAAAGTTTATCAACACAAAGGTTGGTGAACAATTCATAAGTTTGAGCATATAAATATATAGTAAGAAAGAGCCACAAAACTCGTATAAGAAACAATAAATAAAAGCAATAATTTGGATAAAATCACTAATAGATTTACGTTAGCGACACCTAACTATAAGAGGATGCCAAATAGTCTAGGATTTTATAGTTATCGTTAATTGCATTACGTTAACGACACCTTTCTATAAGGGGATGCCAAATAGACTAGGATTTTATAGTTCCACCAACCAAAAGCGATAAACACATAGGCATATAATCATAGAACACCAAATCGAGCAATTATTTAAGTAAAGTATACAATAACGTTTGTGGTTTAAGATTCAAGTATAAAGCATTTAGTTGAATAAGTATGAAATGTCACCCCCAAAACAAAAGATGGAAAACGGGGTATGAAAGTACTCACATTCAAGTAATAAACTTGAAAGATGATAATTTGGAGATTTGCCGGAACAACGGGTTTAACGAAAAAAGCCTAAAAGGAAAAAGAAGTTTCGGGTTTAGAAAGGTTTTCTTGAAAATACTAAAATAAAATAATTGTTGAGAAAAGTAAACAATTAAAGTTCAAGGTTTAAAATGTAACTATTTAAGAACTTATAATAATAACCCTTTAAAAATGTAAGTTTGCTCGAAACCTAGTTAAAGTATCTAACCTTAATATTTACTCAACCTATGTTAAGTAATAAGGTGGGTAAAATGCAAGAATGCAAGTCCCTTGGGATAAAGATACTAAAACGGGTTTTTAACGAGTGTTTGGGTTGTTGGTTCGGATATTTACCATTAGTCAAATCCAAAGTCAACTTTCCAAAATATTAAATGTTATGAGATAACTCATAAAAATCCAATAACACTTAACCAAGTATGTAGATCTCTTGTTTTAGAACTAACAACTTACGTTAAGCGAGTGTTCGGTTTTGTCGGTCCAAACGTTGTTATGAGATCAAGTTGGATCCAACATTTCCAAGTACTTAAGAAAATAATTAAAATCAGTTTGTAAGTTATTTTTAAAGAAATATACAAGTCTTGATAGCTAAAAACTCACTTGTGTGTCTTAAGCGAGTAAAAGTCGGATCGGTTCGGTTTCACTCTCACAATAAGTTCATAGATGGTTTCCACATGCCCAAATATCCAAGAACTTGTATAATAGTGTACAAATGAAAATACCTAAGTTTTACAACCAAAAAGTTAACAATAAAGTCTTTAAACAAAAGTTTGGTTTTCGGTTCGGATCTAGTTTCGGGTTAGGACCGAGGTTAGAATCTTCAAACCCATAACCATGGAACTCATAAAAATGGCTTTATAAACTGATATCTAACATTAAACATGTTTAAACAAGTATTTAACAAAAACTAGTGAACAAAGTTCGGTTTACGGTTTAGAGCTATTTACGGTTAAACCGAAGCATAGACCCTTAAACCCATAACCATGGAACATGTAAATAAACTAAAATGAGCAGAAGTTAAGCATGGTTAGTATGTATAAACAAGTTATATAAATATATATATATATCAAGAACACGAAGTTCTCCATGAAGCCTTGGCTTACAAGGTCCGAAACCTCACCGACCGGAATCAGAGAAGCAACTACCAAAGGTAACAAGGGGTGTATATTATATATATGTTGTATCACCATATTCAAGTATTAATATGAGTTAGCAAGTTATTTAAAATAAAAGACTATGGTTAGTTTGACTTGGGAAGTCAAACTACCAAGAATATGAAGAACAACCTGTGAATCTTAAGAATTGAGAGAGAATTTGGAGTATGAGCAAGTGTTAAAATAAAGAATATGGGTGTGTGTATATAGGGTAAGGGTCAATGCTTCGTTTCAAGGTTCTCTTTCATGTTTACATGCAAATAGGTTGGTTAAACAAACAAGCAAAGCACAAAACAACAAAGAAAATCCGTAAATATGTGCAGATAGCCCTAGACACCGCACGACCTCCTCTCTTGCCCTATCCACGTGGTGCGGTGTGCCCAGGTGGGGGGGGGGGGTTTGGCCCAGCTCGTCTAGTGTGGTTCGTTATGCGTCCTGAAAGTTCGTTTTTGATGTAATTTAATCGTTTTAAAGCCGTTTTTGAATCCGTAAAAGGGGTTTTTCAAATTGAACAAATGGGAATGATTTAGTAACATAAAAATCCAATATTTTATATATCATGAGTTTCGGTTTACAAAACAGGTCGGTTTACAACATAAAACAATACAAATACGAATACTATCGAGACCCGAATTTGACGAATGTCACAGTATCCCCTAATTTAAGGAATTTTGTCCCGAAATTAAGATGAAAACGATGATGCAAACAAATGTGGATACTTCGTTTTCATTGTGTCTTCTCGTTCCCAAGTTAATTCCGCACCACGCCTTGATTCCCATCGAACTTATACTAACCGAATACGACTACGCTTTGTTTTCTTCTCGCTGCGATTCATGATCTCAACGGGTCATTCAACCATGATCATCGACTCATCGACATGTACTTCGTCGAGAGGTATATGGAGATTTCCCTAGGCTAAGCACTTTTTAAGATTCGAAACATGAAATGTCGGAGAACACCGGCAAGTTCTTGCGGTAGTTCGAGTCGATAAGCTACTTTCCCAACACGCTCAAGGATTTTGAAAGGACCAACAAAACGAGGAGCTAGCTTACCCTTCTTTCCAAAATGGACTACCCCTTTCCAAGGAGATACTTTTAGAAGGAAAAGATCATCAACATTAAATTCGATTGGTTTTTGCCGTTTGTCGGCGTAACTCTTTTGACGACTTCTAGCGGCTAGGAGGTTCTTACGGATTCGATCAATAACGTCGGTGGCTTGTTGGACCATTTCGGGTCCCGTGATTTGAGCTTCACCTATTTCGTTCCAACTAATCGAGTAACGACATTTACGATCGTAAAGAGCTTGAAAATGAGCCATATCAATGCTAGAATGATAGCTATTGTTATATGAAACTCGATGAACGGAATGTGAGAATCCAAATTCTCACCATAATCAAGAACACACGCTCGTAGCATATCCTCGAGTGTTTGGATCGTACGTTCGGATTGACCGTCCGTTTGAGGATGATAATCGGTGCTAAGATCGAGGTGAGTTCCCAAGGCTTCTTGAAGAGATCGCAAAAATGAGAGGTAAAACAAGCATCACGATCAGAAATGATAGTCAATGGTAAGCCGTGTCGGCACATAATTTCCCGAACATAGATTTGAGCAAGTTGCTCGACAGAATGCTTCTCGCGGATCGGAATGAAATAAGCAGACTTGGTTAAACGATCAATGATCACCCAAATACTATCGTTGCCTTTTTGGGTGTGGGTAATTTAGTGATAAAGTCCATAGCAATGTCTTCCCATTTCCAAATGGGAATCGGTGGTTGCTCGAGTAGACCAAAAGGTCTTTGATGTTCGGCCTTGACTTTTGAGCAAGTAAGACATTTAAATACAAACAATGCTACGTCCTTTTCATATCTAGCCACCAAAAGGTAGCACGAAGATCGAAATACATCTTATCCGCACCGGGATGAACGGAATACCGAAAATTGTGATCTTCGTCGAGTATACAAGTACGAAGATCATCGCCATTGGGAACCCACAAACAATTTAGGAAGTAAAAAAGGCCATCGGTTTCGGTTTCGAGTTGAAGTTTAGCACCACATGACATCTCGTTGTACATGTTACCTTCTTCAACGGAGGCACATTGAGCTTGGAAGATACGGATTTGAAGATCGGTTTGAACAACAACACTTAAAAGAAGAACGAATTTAACATTAACCTTTCGACTTAGGGCGTCGGCGACAACATTCGCTTTACCGGGATGGTAGCGAATCTCGCAATCGTAATCACTAAGTAATTCAGCCCATCGTCGTTGTCTCATGTTGAGATCTTTTTGGTCGAAATATGTTGAAGGCTTTTATGATCGGTAAAAACCGCACATTTCGTACCATAAAGGTAATGTCTCTAGATTTTGAGAGCGAAAACGACGGTACCAAGTTTGAGATCGTGAGTCGTATAGTTCTTCTAGTTGACCTTGAGTTGCCTTGATGCGTAGGCGATGACTTGACCTTGTTGCATATAGACACAACCAAGACCTTGATGGGAGGCATCGCAAAATACGAAGAAATCGTCGTTTCCATATGGAAGGGTTAGAACGGGAGCATTGCAAAGCATGTCCTTGAGAGTACAAAAGGATTCCTTTTGTTTCGAACCACAATCGAATGGTTTCCCTTTATGAGTAAGGGAGGTAAGAGGCAAAGAGATCTTAGAAAAATTTCGAATGAATCGACGATAATATCCGGCTAAACCGAGGAAGGATCGAATTTCTGTGGGAGTCGTTGTAGTTTTCCAATCCTTAACGGCCTCAATTTTAGCAGGATCAACATGAATACCTTTGTCGTTTGCGATATGTCCTAAGAATTGAACTTCCTCTCGCCAAAACTTCTATTTGGAGAATTTGGCATAAAGTCGTTCGTTTCTAAGGAGCTCGAGAATGGAACGCAAATGATGTTCATTTTCGGCTTTGGATTTAGAGAAGATAAGGATGTCATCAATAAAGACAATAACAAATTTATCGAGGAATGGTTTGCAAACGCGGTTCATGAGATCCATAAATACCGCGGGTGCATTTGTTAACCAGAAGGGCATAACCAAAAATTCGAAATGTCCATATAGAGTACGGAAAGCAGTTTTAGGAATGTCTTATTCGGGAACACACAATTGATGATAACCCGATCGAAGATCGATTTTGGAGAAACAAGTTGCGCCTTGAAGTTGGTAGAATAGGTCGTTGATACGTGGAAAGGGATATCAGTTTTTTATGGTGAGTTTGTTAAGCTCTCGGTAATCGATACACATACGAAACAAACCATCCTTCTTTTTCACAAATAGGACGGGAGCGCCCCAAGGAGAAGAGCTAGGATGAATAAAACCTTTATCGGAAAGTTCTTCGAGTTGGTTCGACAATTCTTGAATTTCCGAGGGGCTAGACGATAAGGAGCATTGGCCACGGTCATCGCGCCGGGCATAAGATCGATTCGAAATTAAATCGGATGAACGGGTGGAAGACAGGTGACATCGTCGGGAAAGACATCGAGGAAGTCACGAACAATGGAAATATCTTGGATTTTCCTTTCCTTTTTGTCTTTTGTCACCGCGAGAGCTAGAAACGGAACGTACTTTTGGTGTAAGTACTTTTGCGATTAGGAGCACGACATGAGATTAAGTCTTGTAGAAGTAGTGTTTCCAAATAGTTTAAGAGTTTTGCCGTTGACGAGCGGAATGCGAATGAATTTATCGAAGCAAAAAACTTTGGCAAGGTACAAAGATAACCAAACCATGCCTACTATGACATAAAAACTTCCCATTTGCATCCGACTGAGATCGATGGAGAATTTATGATTAGCAAGGATGAGAGTACAATGGCGGACGACGGAGTTGATGGTAATAGAATTGTCATTGGCGACTTCAACAGAAAACGGTCGGGAAAGCTTAGTTCGAGGCATAGCAATTTTCGATTCAAATTTCAAAGAAATAAAACTTCTATCGGGCCCAGTTTCAAATAAAATAGAAGCCAAATGATGGTTCACCAAAAACATACCGTTCACGACATCGTTTGCCACTTGAGCTTGATTTGCATTTATCATAAAAGCTCGCACTTGATTGCCATGGTTGTCTTGAGGTGCTTCTTGTGGAGGAGGAGGTGGTGCTTGTATGGCTTGGATGGGTTGGATGAGTGGTACATTGAGTTGGGGAAGTTGGGGTTGATAGGTTTGGGCTTGGTAAGCTTGGGTTTCGTAGTAAGGTACGGTCACGGTTTGGGCTTGGTTGGCAAAAGTTAATCGTGGGCAATTGTTGCGAAAATGGTTAGGATCGCCACAATTAAAATAAGCTCGGGGTTGTTGGGGTTGGTTTGGTGGGTAGGGTGCATAACGCTTTTGGGAGTTTTGGGGAAAGGTTCTTGTTTGGTTTGGTTGGGTTCGTTGGGCAGATCGGCAGGTGGTGTTGTGATGGCCAAGTCGGTTACAAATGGTACAATGGCGACAAGGCATGTTTGATCGGTGGTGAAGTTGGCAAGTGTTGCATAGCGGGGCGGTACCGGTATAGGGTCTTTGGTTTTGAGGTGGAGCTGGGGTTTGATTTTTTTGAGACCGGGGTTGGGTGACGGCATAGTTATGGTAATTCGTCTTGGGTTTCTTGATGTATATAAAAATATACATCTTTTTAGCATTAAATAATCTCTAAAAACTGCAACTTCTATCATATAATATAGTTAAAATAACTACTTATCATGTTAAAATGTATTTTCAGGTGAATCCAAGCCTCAAACAAGGAAACGAATGAAAAACCAAAGAAAAACCAAAGAAAACCCAAGAAAACAACAAAACATGGGGCTGTGCTTCTGAAAGCATGGGGCTGTGCTTCTGAAATCATGGGGCTGTGCTTCTGGAAGCACGGGCCGTGCTTACCTATCAGAAAAGACAAAAAAATCTACAAGAAAAGACAAAATAGTGGACAACTAGACACAGGTCCGTGCTTCAATGGACACGGGGCCGTGGTCACCTTTAAGAAATGACAAAAAGAATTAGCACATGTCACTAAAAAGCACGGGGCCGTGCCTCAGGAAACACGGGACCGTGGTGAGTCATCATGTACGATCTGACAACATGCAACTGAGACACGTAGACATGAGGCCACGCTCAATAAAGCATGGGGCCGTGCTTCTACCTCCAGACAACCTATAAATAGAGGTTCTTGTGTCATTTGAGAAGTGTGCCTTGAAAAGAATTCTATCCGGTTTTCTCTTATAAAAACACACACTAACACTCACATAGAAGATTTAGTGAAGAGTTTGAAGGCTTGGAGGTCATCACCATCAACCATCATCATCATCCATCATCATCATCATTAAGAAGGAAGATTCATCTACATTTGGTTAGATTGTTCCAAGTTTAATCATGTATTTGTTATCATCATTCATCTTAATGTTTATCATCATGCTCATTATGAGCTAAACTCCTTTTACCATCTAAAATCTATGAAGAAGCTTTGTTTTACTTGATGATCATGTGGTGTAGTCTAGTAAAGTACATGGTTATCTTACAATTATCTTTTGATGAGAAATGTTTCACCATCTTAAATCACTAATTCAAAGTTGGTGGTTGTCAATTCTATTGGCCATCGTTCATGATCGATTCATGTTCTTGAAAGATAGAAATACTTTGATATATTATCGAAACATGGATCCTTATATTGTACTTAGAAATGATGAGATATAAGTTATGATGTATTTCTCTAAGTCTTGGTAATCCGAAAATGGCTTTTCTTAGGATATCATGCTAGTTAAAGAAATCATATGTTAATGGATGTGTATGTATACCCTACTTAAATCAACCAAGGGGAGGTTGTGTGACTAAACTACAACCACCCGAAGTTGTTAGAATTGGTATTTGAGAAATCGAAGTCAATCCTAATCTTTCTACTTTACGAAACTACTTGCCAACTTAAATTGACATTTTGGAGGTGGCATGACATTAGGAAAGGGTCGACTTTAAAATGCGCATGTTACCTCCCTAATGCCAAAGATCCTCACTTAAGGCTTAAGGAGCTATCTATCATATATTGCTACGGCAAGTTTGCCACATGTTTGAATATTAATTATCAATGCTAAAATGGAGTGGATTCTTGATCTTAGATGGTAACCTTCACGTAATTAAAATACTCGTTTAGAATCTCTTGTCTTAGTCACCTATATTATATATATAAGCATTTATATTTTATAAAAAGTGTAACATCAAGTAAATTTCGCGTTAAAAATGTCAAGTTTCCAAAGTCAAGGGATCAATCTTGCCAAATTCCAAACTCCAAGGGTTTAAATGAAAATTCTGTTTTTTTGTCCTATCGCGATACGCAACGGGACAAAAGGACAAGGACATTATGTATCGCGAAGGGCTTGGTAAAAGATTCTTGAAGGTGGTCAATAGCGATACGCTAACAACGAAAACCAACGTCATCGCGCATCGCGATGACGTGGTCTGACAAGTTGTGACACGTGTGCCACGTGTCAGCCAGTGGCACGAGGTCATGCCACGTGTCAACACGTGGCACCGCTCCGGCCACGTGTCGCCTCGTGGCAAGCCTACTTGGTGACTCAGGCAACCTACGTCGGGATACGCGACGGGCTTGCCAGGGAGGCCGTCGCGTATCGCGTTGGGCACCAAGATTTTGCCTATAAATAGAGGCCATCGGCCTCTCATTTCTAGCATCGAAAAATCAACTCTCTCTCTAAAAACCACTCTCTCTACCTCGAAGTTCCTGCCGATTCCTCGATAAGTGTGCCCTCGACTTCTCGATATTTGTGCCATATTCCGACGACTAACCAAGGAGGAAAGTATTTTAATACCGACGTCCCAACGATTGTCTTGAAGTACGTGCTGTATTGGTGTCTTGATTTGCGTGATCAAAGTAAAGTATTGATTAATAAAGAGTTGAAAAAGAGTGAAAGGAATCGAAGTGCTGACCGATCTTCTAAGGTTACTATAAGCCGACAAAGGTAGGCATAATGCCCGGAGAAAATAATAATAAAATATTGAAAAAGGCTTAAAACCTAAGGTCGAGTAAATACTCGATACCTCGATAAATAATAAGAATAAATAACAAAGAAAAGAAGAGAAAGAAATATAAATGTATATTCAAATATATGTGGATATATATAAATCTTTGTTATAAATATTATTTAAGTATAATGAGTATTCTTAAATAATAAAGAAGAAAGATATACGTTTCTTAAAGAAGAAGAAACGTAGGATTTTATGAATAAGATATCTATAGGTTATCTTATAAAGAAAGATATTTAAATCTAAAGGTTTTAAAAGTAAGTCGAGGTGGCGATTATAAAACTAAGACTAAAGGTCTTAAGCCGGATTGTATATCGGACTAATAAAAAGTTATACTCATACTATAGGTGCGAGATAGCAAGAGAAACACCCCGGACGGTGTTGGAAGCCGATCCCAATCAAAAGGTGAATACACCCCAACTTTTACAAACTTTTTTCAAACGAGTCAACTTGTTATATGAAATACTTTACATGAGACTAAGTGTCTCTAAAAGCATTATGAATAAGAGTAAAAGCCTAGCCCTCAGGTTGTAGTATATGTTTGTCTGGATCCTTACATATGTGCTAAAATACGGTGGGCATATCGCACCACGATTGGTCACGACCTCCAGCCACTATGGGCCGAACCTAAGTACGTTCGAGTGAGACTGACCATGTGTATATTTATGGTACCTAAGTATGTCGAAACGCTGTGGTATTTTGCTGGGGTGACCTAGTGTAGAGACTCAAGTTTATAATGATATTGTTTTAACTTGATTATTTTTAAGCCAAGATGGGCCGAGGATTATGTGGTCTCGAGGGGTAATTAAGAAAAGAAAATATTTTTAGCGTAAGCATATTCACCAGCATTCGTTGCTGACGTGTTTTCTTAACATTTTGCAGGTAATCAGGATTAGCGCTTGAGATGACGAAGGGCTCAAGAATCCGATGGCTCGGATATTTTGTTAAACTTAATTATAATTAATGGTGGTTTTGTAAATTTATAAACAAGTAAACTTAAATGAGACTTTTGTTTCATCTTTTGTAATGTAAATATTTACAACTTAAATCCACATGTTTTATAAGACTTCCGCTTAAACCCGTAACATTGATTTAATTACAATTGTGGTACCAACTATTGATCACACTCATAGGCCTAAGGTGGGGGTGTGACAGGTTGGTATCAGAGCCATCGATCTTAGCGAATTGGGTATCTTAAAACAATACCCAAGCTTCGATCCAAGCATAAAAAAAAATTTTACTTGTTTATTTGAATAGGGATAAGATTGGTTGGTAACCCTTTCTTTCCCTCTCCACATTCTAAACCACCCAATGATGTCGTTTAGCAAGATGATGAAGAATTATGTGAGAAGAGAAAAGCAAGCTGTAATACCCGAACCATATCCAAAGGACAATATGAGTGAAGACTACTATGAAGCATTTTTCAACCAAGATGTGGAACATGACCGAACAAAACCATTTCATTTTCCCGGCACCGAGCAATGTCCAATCATTTTGCCCGATAGTCGACCAACCCAAGGAAGAGATCCTGCACGACATTCAAGTTATAATCCCTCAAGCATGCCAATGTATCACCCATCTGAAGTACCGACGTATCATCCATCAGAGATACCAACATATCTACCAATGTAGATTCCACCATACTACCCGTCACAAGATCCAACATATGTGCCGCCAAATCCGCATCCGTCATACTTTTTCCTCGCTAACAAACAAGTAAAGGAGGAACCCAAATCTCCTTCATCCGACTGGATGCAATGCCACTCTGTTCAGCAAAGGTGGCATACCAGAAATTCTACCATGGATGCTGTCGACTCCCACCTCAACAATGAAGGACCCTCTCGCAAACCTAAGATGAGGGTAATGATGCCATATGAAAGTTTCCGAATGCCCCCAGTTGTGAAGGATACTGCTCAACATATAGAAGATGAGGAACCCGAGGAGGAGGAGGAAGAACCTGAGGAAGAAGAAGAGGATCTAGAGGAGGAATCAGAAGAAGATTCAGAAGAGGAATACCCCGACAATCTGAATGAAGTCATAACACCAGTTGAAGAGCCATTCTCTCACACAAGCAAGGGTTCAGTTGATCCCTACATGCAATTTCTCCAAGAACTTAAAGGCAAAGCATCATCAAGCATCCCACCGTACCAAGGAGAAATTCCATCAATTGAAGACCAAGCTAATAAGATTCGGGAGCAGAACGATGCTGCTGAAGCTTTCTTCAACTACCAATCCGATGTGACTGTATCACCATACCTAGATCCAAAGAACCATTACGATGTTGTTATGATGGGGTACCGTGATCCACCACCCACTACGGTTATCCCAATGACATCCCTCAGTCACAGGAGGAGCATCTTGTCACACCCGGCCCTGAGCGGCGGAAACAGCCGGGCGCGCGCGAGTGGGGATTGATAATTAAGCACGGGCCATTGCAAACATTCAAAGATTTTCATTGCGCATGAAATGTTTAATACAATACATTACATTGTTTAAAGATTACATAAAAAACATCCAAGTATAAAAACTGTTGAAGATTTCCACGCCATATCCCCTTTGCGCGGCGGGTACAACCACGCGCATCGAAGGGATAGAACTAAAATCTTCCAAAAAGCTAGTTTTAGATGTTCAGCGTGAGGTGCTCTAAGTGTGACTCCATGCGCTACCTAGTTATCTCCTGAAAGACACGTAAAAACATTTGAATCAGTATAAACTGAGTGAGTTCACAAGTTTTAGTAACTTGATAAATCGTATTGCATCATAATCTTGATACAAATCATTCTGAAACATAATTCTGATAGCATTATTAAACACATGCTTGGTAAAACATAGATCTATCAACATATTCTGATAAAATCGTTCCGCGGGTTACGCGCGAACATTTCTGGGAACTGTGCTCGTCTGTGTAAGTGGCGCTGCCACTACGAGCTAAAATAAGTAATACCGTCCCGCGGGTTACGCGCGAACGTTTCAGGAAAATGTGCTCGTCCATGCAAAGTGGCGCTGCCACTACGAGCTAAAATAAGTAATACCGTCCCGCGGGTTACGCGCGAACGTTTCAGGAAAATGTGCTCGTCCATGCAAAGTGGCGCTGCCACTACGAGCTAAAATAATAATTCCGTCCCGCGGGTTACGCGCGGACGTTGTGCCGGAAAACAAGGCGCTCGTCCATGCAAAGAGGCGCGACCCCTACGAGCGGGCTCAAACCCATAGTACTGCCCCATGACCATACTAGGCACTCGTCCATGCAAAGAGGTGCGACCCCTACGAGTGGGTGGATCAAACCAGCAGTCCCTACCCTTAGAGTTCCAATGGTAAAGTGATCACTTACTCGAGTTCTAGCGCACATACATCGAAAACCTTAGATAACCGTTTGCATTGCTCATCATGAAACATAACTTAAACACATAATCGCTTGCATAGCTTGTAAGTATACCATGATAAAACATTATTTAAGTACGTGTCCCTCGCCCCGAAAGCAGTTTAAAAACAGTGAAAACAGTGAAAATAGGGGCTGTGAGACTCACCTGTGGTTCTTGTTAAGGGATTAATCGAGATTCGGGTTTTCTTGGTGTTGGCCTTGGAATCGAAGGTCTAGAATACGATTAAATAACAAGAAATCTATATTAAGATCAAGATATAAGGGTTGGAAAGTAGATCTCAAGGTTATAATCTCGGCTTACCTAGTAACAGGAACGGAATTGAAAATCAAATAGATGCTTGGGAGATGATTCAGAGCAGATTTGCAGTTTTAAGAGAGAAGTTTGAAGTGTGTTGAGTGATAATTTTAGGTTACATATTTATAGGCAAACTCAATGGAACACAATCCCTTGATTTAGGGAATTGTAATCTTTTCATATCTAGGTGTGATGATGATAAAGTATGGAAAGTATTATTATTTATTCAAAAGTGGAGGAGTGGGTAAAAGATTCTGATTTTCGCAGGACATGCAGGTCTGTGGTTGGTGAGAGTAGGGTGGCTGATAGTTGACTGTTCATGCCACAGTGTGCTTTTGCCAGTGCACAGTAAAAAAAAGTAGAAATTTTCTGAAACACGTTACTGTTTTCTTTTGGGCGGGAATACTCCCCTTTATTCTGAAGAATACTGTGTTTTGTGCGTGTAACCTTGCGCGTACAGCCTTATGCGTGTAGGATTCTGCGTATAGAATGTTTCTTTGCTGCGGGTAGGTACGTAACCTTCTCGCAGTCAGGGACATTGAGTTTCATTTGTAGATCCTCCAAGTGGTCTTGGTATTTCAACATTGTGATCAGTTATGTTGAAGTCAATTCCATCTTGGAGCTTCAGACAAACTAGCTCTCAATGTTCCCGCCATGCGGGGAGGTTAGTTCCCTTCCGCACGCGCATAAACGATTTAGGGTGCACCCGCCTTAGCATCATGCGTGGCGGTCGACCCATTAGACATAACGTTAAGGTACATGAAAACATAAAGCCAAAACATTCGCGCATGGCGCATATAACATATGCCCACGCTGGTTCTTAACATGGTGCGCTCGCGCATGGCGCATATAACAAATGCACGCGCTGACTAACATGGCGCGCTCGCGCAGGGCGCACATAACAAATGCACGCGCTGACTAACATGGCGCGCTCGCGCAGGGCGCACATAACAAATGCACGCGCTGACTAACATGGCGCGCTCGCGCAGGGCGCACATAACAAATGCACGCGCTGACTAACATGGCGCGCTCGCGCAGGGCGCACATAACAAATGCACGCGCTGACTAACATGGCGCGCTCGCGCAGGGCGCACATAACAAATGCACGCGCTGACTAACATGGCGCGCTTAATATTCACAATCACCTAATTATTAGGTGATTACTTAGTTTAAGGGATTGGGAATTTACCGGGTGTCACATTCTCCCCTCGTTAAACGAATTTCGTCCCGAAATTTAGGAGACGTTGCTGGCAGAAGCCATGCTCTGAAAGAGGTGTGGGTATTTCTTGCGCATCTGGTCTTCTCTTTCCCAAGTGAACTCAGGCCCACGCCTCGAGTTCCATTGAACCTTTACTAACTTGATTTTGCTCCTGCGTAACTTTTGTTCTTTCCAATCGGTTACTGCTATAGGTTCTTCTACGAAGTGCAGCTGTTTGTCGATGTGAATCTCTTCCATCGGCAAAATCAACGTTTCGTCAGATAAGCACTTTTTGAGGTTGGACACATGAAACGTATTATGAACTCCACTGAGTTCGGCGGGTAAACGGAGTTTATAAGCAACCGGACCGATCCTTTCCAGGATCTCAAATGGTCCAATGTAGCGTGGATTCAACTTTCCTCGCTTGCCGAAACGGGGGACTCCTTTCCATGGAGAGACTTTCAAAAGTACTTTATCCCCTACTTGAAATTCCAATGGTTTCCTTCGCACATCTGCGTAGCTCTTCTGTCTGTCGCGCGCTGTCTTAAGGCGATCCCTTATCTGAAAAATCTTGTCTGTTGTTTCTTGGATCAATTCTGGACCAGTCATTTGCTTGTCACCCACTTCAGCCCAGCACAGTGGGGATCTACACTTGCGCCCATACAAAGCTTCGAACGGCGCAGCCTTGATGCTTGTGTGATAGCTATTGTTGTAAGAAAATTCAACCAATGGGAGATGAGTATCCCAGCTACCTCCGAAATCGATTGCGCACGCGCGTAGCATATCTTCCAATGTCTGGATTGTTCGCTCGCTTTGCCCATCCGTTTGAGGATGATAAGCTGTACTCATATCAAGGCGAGTACCTAGAGCTCCTTGTAACGATCTCCAAAACCTTGATGTGAACCGACTATCTCTATCAGAAATGATGGACACTGGGACTCCATGTTTTGAAACTACTTCTCGAATATACAACCTGGCTAACTTTTCCATCTTATCGGTTTCCTTGATCGGCAGGAAGTGCGCTGACTTAGTTAGCCGATCCACAATAACCCATATTGTGTCATAACCCCCAGGTGTCCTTGGCAGTTTGGTGATGAAGTCCATAGAGATTTGTTCCCACTTCGACATGGGAATTTCTGGCTGTTGAAGCAACCCTGATGGTTTCTGGTATTCAGCCTTTACCTTCGAACACGTCAGGCACTTACTGACATACGTCGCGATGGCGCCTTTAAGATTGGGCCACCAATGCAGCGTTTTAACATCTTGGTACATCTTGTCTGCGCCAGGATGTACGGAATACCGCGTCTTGTGAGCTTCGTTCAATACCTGCTCGCGCAATCCTCCCTTGAGAGGGACCCATATGCGGTTAGCGAAATATAGATTGCCGTTCTCTTTAAGTTCCAAATTCTTAACCATACCCCCAAGGCATTCGTTTTTAACAAACTCTGGTTTCAAGGCTTCTTGCTGAGCGTCTCGGATGCTGGTAAAGAGATCTGCGTGAATGGTCAACCTTAGAGCCTTGACTCGTAGCGTTTTTATTCGTTCCTTCCTACTTAGCGCGTCTGCCACCACATTCGCCTTTCCAGGGTGGTACTTAATTTCACAATCATAATCGTTCAACAATTCAACCCATCTTCGTTGCCTCATGTTTAAATCCTTTTGATCAAATATATGTTGAAGGCTCTTGTGATATGTAAAGATTATACACTTTGTACCATAGAGGTAATGGCGCCAAATCTTTAGCGCGAAGACAACCGCTCCAAGTTCCAGATCATGCGTTGTGTAGTTCTTTTCATTGGTCTTGAGTTGGCGCGAGGCATACGCTATGACTTTGTCTCGCTGCATAAGGACACATCCGAGTCCTTGATGTGAAGCGTCGCAGTAAACGACGATGTCATCTGTCCCCTCGGGCAGAGATAGAATTGGCGCACTACATAACTTCTGCTTCAACATTTGAAACGCTGCTTCCTGGTTTTCGCCCCAAACAAACATCCTGTCTTTCTGAGTTAGCGCGGTCAGAGGTAGAGCTATCTTGGAGAAGTTCTCAATGAAGCGTCGATAGTAGCCAGCTAGTCCTAGGAATTGCCTCACCTCAGTTGGGGTTTTTGGCGCTTCCCAGTTTTCGATGGCCTTGACTTTGGAAGGATCAACGTGTATTCCTTTCTCGTTTACAACGTGACCGAGAAAGTGAACTTCTCTAAGCCAAAACTCGCACTTGGAAAACTTCGCATACAACTTTTCTTTCCTCAACAATTCCAAAATCGATCTCAGGTGTTGCTCATGCTCGGCCTTGGTCTGAGAGTAAATCAGAATATCATCTATAAACACAATCACAAACTTGTCCAAGTATGGTTTGCACACGCGGTTCATCAGATCCATGAACACAGCCGGCGCATTAGTTAGCCCGAAAGGCATCACTAAGAACTCATAATGGCCGTATCTAGTTCGGAAGGCTGTTTTCGGCACATCTTCCTCATGGACCCTAAGTTGGTGGTATCCTGACCGTAGATCTATCTTCGAATAATAACTGGATCCTTGCAACTGGTCAAATAAGTCGTCAATCCTCGGTAAGGGGTACCGATTTTTGACTGTCAGCTTGTTCAGCTCCCTGTAGTCAATACACATTCTGAACGAACCATCCTTCTTCTTAACAAACAGTACTGGAGCTCCCCAAGGTGAAAAGCTTGGGCGTATGAAACCCTTATCCAATAGTTCCTGTAACTGATTGGATAGCTCTTGCATCTCAGATGGAGCTAGTCGATAAGGCGCTCGAGCTACTGGCGCAGCTCCTGGGACTAAATCAATACGAAACTCGACTTGCCGCGGCGGCGGCAATCCGGGCAAATCTTCAGGAAAAACTTCTGGAAATTCGCGCACTACTGGTAAGTCTTCAATTCTTCGCTCATCTCCTTTCTTCTCTACTACATGCGCCAGGAAGGCGTAGCACCCTTTCCTTAGGCACTTACGCGCCTTTAGGCACGAAATCAGTTTCGTCGCAACTCCCCTTCTTTCCCCTTGAATTACCAAGGTTTCTCCGTTCAACAGTGGGATCCGAACCTGCTTCTCATGGCAAATAACTTCCGCGTGGTTCTCGACTAACCAATCCATACCTACCACAATGTCAAAACTTCCCAAGTCTATTGGCAACAAATTAATATTGAACCCGTGACCTCCCATGACTATTACACATTCTTCAGTTCTTTCGTTCGCGCATAACTGCCTACCATTGGCTAGTTCTATAGTATAAGGCGTGTCTAGCCTACTGGTTGCTAAGCCTAGGGAGTTTTTAAACTCAGCAGATATAAAACTTAGATCAGCGCCAGTATCAAATAAGACAGATGCAAAATGTCCGTTAAGCAAAAACGTACCAGTTACCACATTCGGCTCTTCTTTAGCTTCGCCTGCGCCGATCACAAAAGCTCTCCCGCGAGCTTGGTTTCCCCTTTGCGGGCAATCCCGACTGAAATGCCCTGGCTTTCCGCATGCGTAGCAGTTGTCACTGGCTCCAGCTTCTCTGACACGGCAATTCATCGTCTTGTGCCCTGGTCTGCCACATTTGGCACATTCGATTCTTGCGCATTCTCCCTCGTGGTGGTACTTGCATTTGTTGCACCAAGGGCGAGGCCCGCTGTATCCTTTCCTTGATGGCTCCGCGGCTTGGATCGCGTAAGCCCTTGCGCTTTCCTGCTTCTTGAACGGTGGCTGCTTGGAGTCGGACCCTCGGTGGTGAGAGTTCCACTTCCTCTTGGGATCAGAGGTTCGCTGCTCGATTCCGCGCGTAGTTAACAAACCCGCACGGACCGTATCCCTTGTAAGGGTGATGGCCCGCGCTACCGCCTCATCAAAGGTTGGAGGCGCTGCGGCGTTGAGCGGAACCCTAACAACAGGAGGTAACCCGAAGATATACCTCTCGACCTTCTTCTCCTCTGTGTTTGCCATATCTGGCACCAACTGGCAAAGTTCGTTGAACCGGTTGTTGTAGGCGTCGATATCCGTTCCTACCATTGTGTGGTTCCAGAATTCCTGTTGTAGACTCTGGATTTCTGCGCGAGAGCAGAACTTTCTCATCAACATTTCCTTCAGTTCCTCCCAGGTCTTGTGAAGAGCAACTTCTCGCCCCAAAGTCTTCACTTGAAGCTTCCACCAAGACGAAGCTGCTTCTTGGAACATGCAGGTCGCGTAAAGAACCTTCTGGTTCTCACTACATCCGCTAATGGAGAGAACTGTCTCCATCTTGTCAATCCAGTTGTAGAGCCCAATGGCCCCTTCGGTTCCCTTGAATGGCCAAGGCTTACAGGCCATGAATGTCTTGTAGGAGCATCCTTTGCCCAAGGCTCCTGATTCGGGTTCTGGGGTCTCATTCTGACGACCCTGACTAGATTCGGCCTTGCTGGCCTCATGTGTCGCAATCGCCTGCGCGATTATTTCCGCGAGTTCCTCGGGTGTCATGGAAATTCCTTTGGCTTTAGTTGGAGGCATTCTCGCTTTAAAAGAGAATGGAAATATATCAAACTTAGCGCATGTACTCTGAGCACATAATGTTATCATTATTTACTAGACACTGTGTGACCCGTGTTCCTAAGTGTGTGTATAGTTTCTTTTGAAAATATTTTCTTTGAAAAGTATTTCATGTGATTCCCCAACGGTTATAGTCTAGGTTAAAACTTCTTTTCCTAGTTCGCTATAACCAGTGCTCTGATACCAATCTGTCACACCCGGCCCTGAGCGGCGGAAACAGCCGGGCGCGCGCGAGTGGGGATTGATAATTAAGCACGGGCCATTGCAAACATTCAAAGATTTTCATTGCGCATGAAATGTTTAATACAATACATTACATTGTTTAAAGATTACATAAAAAACATCCAAGTATAAAAACTGTTGAAGATTTCCACGCCATATCCCCTTTGCGCGGCGGGTACAACCACGCGCATCGAAGGGATAGAACTAAAATCTTCCAAAAAGCTAGTTTTAGATGTTCAGCGTGAGGTGCTCTAAGTGTGACTCCATGCGCTACCTAGTTATCTCCTGAAAGACACGTAAAAACATTTGAATCAGTATAAACTGAGTGAGTTCACAAGTTTTAGTAACTTGATAAATCGTATTGCATCATAATCTTGATACAAATCATTCTGAAACATAATTCTGATAGCATTATTAAACACATGCTTGGTAAAACATAGATCTATCAACATATTCTGATAAAATCGTTCCGCGGGTTACGCGCGAACATTTCTGGGAACTGTGCTCGTCTGTGTAAGTGGCGCTGCCACTACGAGCTAAAATAAGTAATACCGTCCCGCGGGTTACGTGCGAACGTTTCAGGAAAATGTGCTCGTCCATGCAAAGTGGCGCTGCCACTACGAGCTAAAATAAGTAATACCGTCCCGCGGGTTACGCGCGAACGTTTCAGGAAAATGTGCTCGTCCATGCAAAGTGGCGCTGCCACTACGAGCTAAAATAATAATTCCGTCCCGCGGGTTACGCGCGGACGTTGTGCCGGAAAACAAGGCGCTCGTCCATGCAAAGAGGCGCGACCCCTACGAGCGGGCTCAAACCCATAGTACTGCCCCATGACCATACTAGGCACTCGTCCATGCAAAGAGGTGCGACCCCTACGAGTGGGTGGATCAAACCAGCAGTCCCTACCCTTAGAGTTCCAATGGTAAAGTGATCACTTACTCGAGTTCTAGCGCACATACATCGAAAACCTTAGATAACCGTTTGCATTGCTCATCATGAAACATAACTTAAACACATAATCGCTTGCATAGCTTGTAAGTATACCATGATAAAACATTATTTAAGTACGTGTCCCTCGCCCCGAAAGCAGTTTAAAAACAGTGAAAACAGTGAAAATAGGGGCTGTGAGACTCACCTGTGGTTCTTGTTAAGGGATTAATCGAGATTCGGGTTTTCTTGGTGTTGGCCTTGGAATCGAAGGTCTAGAATACGATTAAATAACAAGAAATCTATATTAAGATCAAGATATAAGGGTTGGAAAGTAGATCTCAAGGTTATAATCTCGGCTTACCTAGTAACAGGAACGGAATTGAAAATCAAATAGATGCTTGGGAGATGATTCAGAGCAGATTTGCAGTTTTAAGAGAGAAGTTTGAAGTGTGTTGAGTGATAATTTTAGGTTACATATTTATAGGCAAACTCAATGGAACACAATCCCTTGATTTAGGGGATTGTAATCTTTTCATATCTAGGTGTGATGATGATAAAGTATGGAAAGTATTATTATTTATTCAAAAGTGGAGGAGTGGGTAAAAGATTCTGATTTTCGCAGGACATGCAGGTCTGTGGTTGGTGAGAGTAGGGTGGCTGATAGTTGACTGTTCATGCCACAGTGTGCTTTTGCCAGTGCACAGTAAAAAAAAGTAGAAATTTTCTGAAACACGTTACTGTTTTCTTTTTGGCGGGAATACTCCCCTTTATTCTGAAGAATACTGTGTTTTGTGCGTGTAACCTTGCGCGTACAGCCTTATGCGTGTAGGATTCTGCGTATAGAATGTTTCTTTGCTGCGGGTAGGTACGTAACCTTCTCGCAGTCAGGGACATTGAGTTTCATTTGTAGATCCTCCAAGTGGTCTTGGTATTTCAACATTGTGATCAGTTATGTTGAAGTCAATTCCATCTTGGAGCTTCAGACAAACTAGCTCTCAATGTTCCCGCCATGCGGGGAGGTTAGTTCCCTTCCGCACGCGCATAAACGATTTAGGGTGCACCCGCCTTAGCATCATGCGTGGCGGTCGACCCATTAGACATAACGTTAAGGTACATGAAAACATAAAGCCAAAACATTCGCGCATGGCGCATATAACATATGCCCACGCTGGTTCTTAACATGGTGCGCTCGCGCATGGCGCATATAACAAATGCACGCGCTGACTAACATGGCGCGCTCGCGCAGGGCGCACATAACAAATGCATGCGCTGACTAACATGGCGCGCTCGCGCAGGGCGCACATAACAAATGCACGCGCTGACTAACATGGCGCGCTCGCGCAGGGCGCACATAACAAATGCACGCGCTGACTAACATGGCGCGCTCGCGCAGGGCGCACATAACAAATGCACGCGCTGACTAACATGGCGCGCTCGCGCAGGGCGCACATAACAAATGCACGCGCTGACTAACATGGCGCGCTTAATATTCACAATCACCTAATTATTAGGTGATTACTTAGTTTAAGGGATTGGGAATTTACCGGGTGTCACACATCTCGATCGCGCTTTAAATGAGACTAACAATTTACGAAAGAAGATAACCATTGAAGGAAAGAAAAAGAAGAAGATAGGAGAGACGCTTTTTCGCAAGTGCAACAAGTTAACGAGGGTTGTGAAGAAATTTATGAAAGATTGAGATGATGATAATGATGGTGTGTTTTCAAGAAATGAAGTTTATGTGTTAAGATAGTTGGTGTGTTATGTCTAACATATGTTGTAATAAAGAATAAGGATATGTGAACATATATATCGAGTGAACGATGTATATATAATGTTGTAAAATAATATATATCATTTTTTTGATATATATGTGTGTAAAATAAATAAAACTTGAATTTAAGAAATGAAATTATTAAATTTCAGATAAAAAGTTGATAAAGAAAAGACAAAATGTCTCAACAAAGTAACAACATAGAGAATAAACGAAAGAGGAGGAAATAAGAAAAGAAAAAGGTAAGGGTCCTGAAAATAAACAAGACGAACCTATCCATGAAAAGTATATGAGTCAAATTCAAGGAATGATCAAAGATGCTGTTAGGGAAGAATCTGCAGCTAGATCTCAATCTAGACAAACTAAACATTCCCAATCTGTTAATCCTTCTTGAAAATCCGTAAAATCTTGACCTAAATCATCTCATGAGGAAAGTGTTCATGAATCGAATGCCGATAGTGGAATCCGTCGAGAGTTTAGAAAGTTGATGATTGAATGATGTTCGTTTAAAGATTTCAAGTACTATGGACTGAAAGAATTCCATGGTGATAAAGGAGCCATCACAACCGTGAGGTGCCTTGAAGAAATGGAGACAATTTTCATAACAAGCAAGTGTTCTGAACAAGAGAAGATTCAATATTCTACCCTTATGTTCAAAGGAGAAGCACTCAAATGGTGGAACACGTTGATTATGAGTAGAGGAAGAGAAGTGATGTATAATCTAACTTGGAATGAGTTTAAAGAATTGTTGATGGCAAAGTTTTGTCCAATGCACGAGATCGACCAAATCCAAACCAAATTTTTGAATCACAAGGTCGTTGGAACAAACCTTTGTGAGTACAACACAAAATTTCACGAATACTGTCGATTGGTTCCCCAGCTGGTTACCCTTGAATCCAGCAAAGTGACATGTTATATTTGGGGCTTACCACGAGAGATTCGTGACATGGTGAGGTCTCACTTGCCACAAACCGCCAATTCCGCGATGGAATTGGCCGGTTATTTGATGGGCGGAATGATCCGCAACAAGGAAGAGGATAAAAAGGTTGTAACAACGCATGACCCGAAGAAAGAAGGAAATACCCGTTTCAAGGGTAAAGGAGTTGACCAACGAAGGTCTGACTTCACCCCCAACATTCCACAATGCAAGATCTGTAAGAAATATCATAGGGGTAGATGCTATTTAACTCCACGGGTCTGTGAATCATGTCATAGACCCGGCCATGAAACGGCCGATTGTTGGATGAAAAATATGACCTGTTATAACTGCAATGAAATGGGACATCTTAGCTTTGAATGCCCCAAAAATAAACCCGCGACTGGTGGTGCGGGTGGTAGTGGTCAAAAGAATGAGCCCAAGAAGGGCAATGCAAGAGTCTTCGTCCTTGATACCAAGAAAGCGGCCGACATGCCGGAAACCATTACCAGTACGTTCCTAGTTAACAACACTTATGCCAGAGTCTTGTTTGATTCAGGTGCCACTTAAGTTTTATAGATTATAACTTTTGTTGTCTATTAAACGAACCCTTAATAAAACTTAATAAGACTCTAAGCGTCGAGACCGCTAGTGGCGAAATTGTTAAAATCTCCGAAGCCCTAAAAAACGGAAAAATCTTATTAGCCGGTTACGTTTTGCCTAAAAAATTTATATCTTTGACTCTTGCGGGTTTTGATATTGTATTGGGTATGGATTGGTTATTCGATAATCATGCTCGTATCCTTTGCAATAGCAAAACCGTTGAACTCCAAGCCCCTAATAAACGAACTATTCGAATTGAAGGGGATAAAGACGCTGGCCAAGTTAGCCTAATCTCCATGATAAGGGCTAACAAATGTTTAAATCAACGATTCTTAGTATTCATGGCCTACGTCACCAAAGATTCCAAACCCAAGGAAATCAAAGACGTTCCTGTTGTTTCCAATTTTGCTGATGTCTTTCCCGACGAACTTCCTGGAATTCCTCCCGATCGTGAAGTAGAATTTAGAATCGATCTCATTCCCGGTACCACTCGAATCGCCAAGGAACCATATCGTTTAGCACCAACCGAGATGAAGGAATTAAAGAAACAACTTGACGAACTTCTTGAGAAAGGGTTTATACGACCAAGTTCATCACCATGGGGAGCGCCAATTCTTTTCGTCAAAAAGAAGGATGGATCTATGCGTATGTTTATCGATTATTGTGCGTTAAATAAAGTCACAATTAAGAATCGTTATCTACTTCCCCGAATCGATGATCTTTTTGACCAACTTCAAGGTGCTAGCTTCTTTTCTAAAACCGATCTTCGTTCCGGCTGTCACCAACTCAAAGTTCAATCCGAAGATATTTTGAAAACTACTTTTCGAACAAGGTATGGCCATTATGAGTTCACCGTTATGCCATTCGGACTTACTAATGCGCCAGCTGCGTTTATGGACATGATGAATCGTATCTGCAAGCCTTACTTGGATAAAATCGTTATCGTATTCATCAAAGACATACTTATTTATTCTAAATCTAAGACCGATCATGAAATTCACCTTCGAACCTTACTTGAAATACTTTGAACCGAGAAATTGTATGCCAAGTTCTCAAAATGCGAGTTCTGGTTGCACGAAGTACAATTTCTTGGGCATGTCATAAATGTAAATGTTATTCAAGTCGATCCCACTAAAATCAAAGCCATCTCGAAATGGGTAATTCCAAAGTCGACTACCGAGGTCCGAAGTTTCTTGGGTTTGGCCGGATATTATAGAAGATTCATTGAAAATTTTTCTCGTATAGCCGTTCCCCTATCTTGTTTAACTCGTAAGAATATCAATTATGAATGGGGAACAAAACAACAAGAGGCGTTCGATATACTCAAACAAAAGCTTACTCAAGCACCTATACCGGCCTTGCCAGAAGGTACCGAAGATTTCATCGTCTTTAGTGTCGCATCTCATTCTGGCTTAGGATGTGTACTAATGCAACGAAAGAAAGTAATCGCTTATTCCTCTCGTCAACTCAAAGTACACGAAAAGAACTATACCACTCACGATCTAGAGTTAGGCGCCATAATCTTTGCATTAAAGATATGGAGGCACTAATTTTATGGAGTAAGATTTACCGTGTAAACTGATCATAAAAGTTTAAAACATATCGTTGATCAAAAAGAGCTTAATATGCTCCAACGAAGCTGGATGGAAACTCTAAACGACTATGATTGCGAAATTGTTTATCATGAAGTTAAGGCCATTGTTGTGGCTGACGCCTTGAGTCTTAAAGAGCACGAAAAGCCAAAAAGAGTCCGAGCGTTAAGGCTAGAACTTCAAATCAATCTCCTCGAACAAATCAAATCTACCCAAACTCAAGCGATCAATGAAAACCAAATCTCCGACGGAAAACGCAACGGAACCATTGACTCGTTAGTCAAAGGTGATGACGGTATCCTTAGAATTGGAAACCGGATTTGGGTTCCAGTCATTGGAGACTTACGTGAGAAAATCACGAATGAAGCTCATAATTCCAAGTACATGATGCACCCCGGTAGTGACAAAATGTATCAAAATCTTAAACCAAAATACTGGTTGAATGGAATGAAAAGAGATATCGCTTCGCATGTGGCGAAATGTTTAACTTGTTTAAAAGTTAAGGTTGAACACTAAAAGCCTTCGGGATTGCTTCAGCAACCCAAACTTACCGTATGGAAATGGGAGTTAATAACCATGGATTTCATCACAAAACTCCCGAAGACGACTCGACAACATAATGCTATTTGGGTTATTGTGGATCGATTAACAAAATCCGCACACTTCATACCCATCAATGAGTCATACTCATTGGACAAACTAGCACGTATCTATGTGAACAACATCGTTGCTTGCATGGAGTACCACTATCTATAATCTCTGATCGAGACAGCCATTTCACGTCTCATTTTTTGAATAGCTTCCAACAAGCACACGGTACGAAACTCAACCTTAGCACCGCCTATCATCCATAAAATGATGGGCAAAGTGAAAGGACTACTCAAAAGTTGGAAGACATGCTTCGCCCTTGTGTGATCGATTTAGGTGGAAGTTGGGATGACCACTTACCCCTAATGGATTTCTCGTATAATAATAGCTATCACACAAGTATTCAAGCAGCACAATTCGAAGCTTATATGGTCGAAAATGTAGAACGCCCGTGTGTTGTTCTGAAACTGGAGACAATCAATTATCTGGACCCGAGATAGTCCAAGAAACCACCGACAAAGTCCTTCAAATCCGAGAACGACTTAAGACGGCACGTGACCGCCAAAAGAGTTACGCCGATGTTCGTCGTAAGGCGTTAGAATTCAATACGGGTGACAAATTTATTTTGAAAGTCTCGCCATGGAAAGGCGTAGTTCACTTCGGCAAGAAAGGAAAGCTAAGTCCTCAATTCGTTGGACCCTTCGAGGTACTCAAACGAATTGGTACCGTCGCATATCGTTTGCGACTACCTGAGGAAATGCAAGGGATAAACAACGTATTTCATGTTTTGAATCTGCGTAAATGTCTAGCCGATGAATCTCTTTCAATGCCATTAAAAGATGAAGAAATTAACGAGAATTTAAAATTCATCGAAAAACCAATTCAAATAGAAGATTCGAAAACAAAGAAACTAAAAAGACGAACCTTGAAAATTGTTAAAGTCAAATGGGACTCACGAAGAGGGCCCGAGTATACATGGGAACTCGAATGGGAAATGAAAAAGAAATACCCTCACTTATTCTCGTGAAGCAATCTCGAGGAAGAGATTTATTTCAAGGTGGGGAGGATGTAGCACCACGTAAATTTCGCGTTAAAAATGTCAAGTTTCCGAAGTCAAGGAATCAATCTTGCCAAATTCCAAACTCCAAGGGTTTAAATGAAAATTCTATTTTCTTGTCCTATCGCGATACGCGACGGGACAAAAGGACAAGGCCATCGCGTATCGCGAAGGGGTTGGTCAAAGATTCTAGAAGGTGGTCAATAGCGATACGCTATCAACGAAAACCAACGTCATCGCGTATCGCGATGACGTGGTCTGACAAGTTGTGACACGTGTGCCACGTGTCAGCCGGTGGCACGAGGTCACGCCACGTGTCAACACGTGGTACCGTGCCGGCCACGTGGCAGCCTACTTGGTGACTCAGGCAGCCTATGTCGCGATATGCGACGGGCTTGCCAGGGAGGCCGTCGCATATCGCGATGGGCTCCAAGATTTTTCCTATAAATAGAGGCTATAGGCCTCTCACTTCTAGCATCCAGAAATCAACTCTCTCTCTAAAAACCACTTTCTCTATACCTCGAAGTTCGTGCCGATTCCTCGATAAGCGTGCCCTTGACTTCTTGATATTCGTGCCATATTCCGACGACGTACCAAGGTGGAAAGTATTGTAATATCGACGTCCCAACGATTGTCTCGAAGTAAGTGCCGTATTGGTGTCTGGATTTGCGTGAACAAAGTAAAGTATTGATTATGAAAGAGTTGAAAAAGAGTGAAAGGAGTCGAAGTTCTGCCCGATCTTCTAAGGTTACTATAAGCCGACAAAGGTAGGCATAATGCCTGGAGAAAATAATAATAAAATATTGAAAAAGGCTTAAAACCTAAGGTCGAGTAAATACTCGATACCTCAATAAATAAAAAGAATAAATAACAAAAAAAGAAGAGAAAGAAATATAAATGTATATACAAATATATGTGGATATATATAAATCTTTGTTATAAATATTATTTAAGTATAATGAGTATTTTTAAATAATAAAGAAGAAAGATGTACGTTTCTTAAAGAAGAAGAAACGTAGGATTTTATGAATAAGATATCTATAGGTTATCTTATAAAGAAAGATATTTAAAACTAAAGGTTTTAAAAGTAAATCGAGGTGGCGATTATAAAACTAAGACTAAAGGTCTTAAGCCGGATTGTATATCCGACTAATAAAAAGTTATACTCGTACTATAGGTGCGAGATAGCAAGAGAAAGACCCCAGACGGTGTTGGAAGCCGATCCCAATCGAAACGTGAATACGCCTCAACTTTTATAAACTTATTTTCAAACGAGTCAACTTGTTATATGAAAAACTTTACATGAGACTAAGTGTCTCTAAAAGCATTATGAATAAGAGTAAAAGCCTAGCCCTCAGGCTGTAGTGTACGTTTATCTGGATCCTTACATATGTGCTAAAATGCGGTGGGCACATCGCACCACGCTTGGTCACGACCTCCAGTCACTATGGGCCGGACCTAAGTACGTTCGAGTGAGACTGACCATGTGTATATTTATGGTGCCTAAGTATGTCGAAACACTGTGGTGTTATGCTAAGGTGACCTAGTGTAGAGACTCAAGTTTATAATGATATTGTTTTAACTTGATTATTCCTAAGCCAAGATGGGCCGAGGCTTACGTGGTCTCGAGGGGTAATTAAGTTAAGAAAATATTTTTAGCGTCAGCATATTCACCAGCATTCGTTGCTTACGTATTTTCTTAATATTTTGTAGGTAATCAGGATTAGCGCTTGAGAAGACGAAGGGCTCAAGAATCCGATGGCTTAGATATTTTGTTAAACTTAATTATAACTAATGGTGGTTTTGTAAACTTATGAACAAGTAAACTTAAATGAGACTTTTGTCTCATCTTTTGTAATGTAAATATTTACAACTTAAATCCACATGTTTTATAAGACTTCCGCTTAAACCCGTAACTCTGATTTAATTACAATTGTGGTACCAACTATTGATCAAAACTATTCAGACGATCAAATCAAGCTTAAACGTTTTCCTTTCTCTCTAAGGGGTCAAGCTTTAGAATGGATATAATCTCTTTCCTCTGGTTCCATCACCACTTGGGACCAGATGGTTGAACAGTTTCTCCACAAATATTTTCCGCCTGATAAAACTGCCCAACACCGAGCCAGCATTACAGGATTCCGGACCGATGATGATGAGTCGTTACACGCATCATGGGAAATATACAAAAGTCTTTTGAGAAGATGTCCACATAATAGACTGAGCGTATGGTTACAAGTACAAACTTTCTTTGACACACAATCCAGTCAAAACAAACAGGCCATCGACCAAATCGCTGGTGGAGACCTGGTATCCAAATCACCTAACGAAGCATTTGATGTCCTGGAGAAAGCCGCAAAGAAGAGTTTCACGTACAACTCACCAAGATCTACACCTACCCATAAAGGAATACACCACGTCGATTTCAATACTCTTGTCACAGCACGGCTTGAAGCCCTTTCTAAAAAAATTTGAACAACTTCAAGCCAAACTATCAAAACCAGACTCACATGTGACACCTGTGGAGGAAGTCGTAAGACGAGTTACTGTAAACGAGTCATTATGTCCATGGAAGAAGTCGATTTCATCGCTCGAAAGAACAACGCTTTCAGCAACAACTACAATCCAGGATGGAGAAACCACCCGAATTTCAGCTGGAAAGTCGGAGGTAACACTCAACCCTTATCAGGATTTGAAAAAAGACCGATGAATCAACCCTTCCAGCCCAAACCTCAATTTCAAGATCAAAGTTCTAGTAGCCATCAAAACCCGAGCTACTCAAAGATCGAAGAAATGCTAATCCAACTCATGACGAAAACAAATAAAGCAGAATAGAAGGCCGACTCAAAGCTGTTGATATAAGCGGAGTGTTGTTAAAACATGAAGCCGATCTCAAAAGTCAACAAGAATCACTTCAGAATCTAGAAACTCAAATCGGAAAAATTGCCCGAAAATTATCCGAAAGACCACCTGGCGCTTTTCCAAGCAACAGAATCACCAACCCGAATGCAACAGCTAACGATGTTACACTCAGAAGCGGTACATCTACTGTTACCTCACCCACTTCAGAACTAGTTACGGAAAAGGAGTCCCCTAATGAAACGCAGGAAAGACTGACCCCGACGGGCACCGTACAACCCAAGGAGCCAGTCCGAACTTATGTTCCACCTATTTCATACACTGGAAGATTGAAGCAGGAACGATTGGAAGCTCAGTACGGGAAGTTTTTAGAACTTTTCAAACAACTCCACATCAACATCCTTTTTGTCTAAGCCATTGCTCAAATGCCAAACTATGCAAAGTTTCTCAAAGAAGTGCTGACCAACAAAAGGAAGCTGGAGGAGCTCTCGCATGTCACCTTGAGTAAAGAATGTTCAACTGTCCTCCAAAGCAAGCAGCAGCCAAAAATGACCGATCCAGGGAGTTTTACTATCCCATGTCTCATAGGAAATTTGTCTGTTAGCAATGCCCTGGCTGACCTAGGAGCTAGTATTAATTTAATGCCTTATGCGGTTTTTGCAAAACTAGGGATAGGAGAATCAAAGCCCATCCACATGAGCATTCAGTTAGCTGATTGATCAGTTAAATATCCACGGGGCATTGTTGAAAACATGCTTGTCAAGATCGAAAAATTTGTTTTCCCAGTAGATTTTGTGATTCTAGACATGGAGGAAGACAAAAGTGTTACTCTGATTTTAGGAAGACCCTTTATAGCCACCGCAAAAGCTATTATTGATGTTTGCACCGGCAAACTCACTCTCAGGGTCAATGACGAGGCAATCACTTTTGACATAGGAAAATCTATGCAATATCCGCAACATCATGATGACACATTATACTGTGTTGACATCATAGATTCCATCGTAAGTTGCTATATGCGAGATTCGTCCATCGATAAAATGCTAGAAACACAAGTCTTAGACAAAACGCTCAACATACCCATGTTAGAAAACGAAAATATCAAAGATGATTATCAGGATTGCAATGAAAAATCAAAACCATCAATCGAAAAACCACCAGCCTTAGAGTTAAAAGAACTACCAAGCCATCTCGAATACGCCATTCTAGAAAAAGACTCTCAACTTCCAGTAATTATTTCATCTCACCTTTCTAAAGAAGAGAAAGACGAACTTCTTAAGGTTCTCAAAAACCATAAGAAGGCTATCGCATGGAAGATCATGGATATCAAGGGCATCGGTCCCTCCTTTTGTACTCATAAAATTCTCATGGAGGAAGAATACAAACCCGTGGTCCAACATCAAAGACGTCTCAATCCCAACATGCAAGATGTGGTGAAGAAGGAAGTAATCAAACTGCTTGATTTCGAATTAATCTACCCAATCTCATATTCACCTTGGGTTAGTCCGGTTCAAGTAGTACCTAAGAAGGGAGGAATGACAGTTGTAACGAACGAGAAGGATGAGCTAATACCAATGAAGACCATCACAGGCTGGCGAGTTTGCATTGACTACCGGAAGATTAATGACGCCGCAAGAAAAGATCATTTTCCACTTCCTTTTATCGATCAAATGCTTGAGCGATTATCTGGAAAAATGTTCTACTGTTTTCTTGATGGATTCTCTGGATACTTTCAAATTCCCATCGCTCATGAGGATCAGGAGAAAACCACCTTTACATGTCCGTATGGAACCTTCGCCTACCGAAGAATGCCATTTGGATTATGTAATGCTCCAGCCACATTCCAACGTTGCATGGTGGCCATCTTTCATGATATGATTGAACACTCTATGGAAGTTTTCATGGACGACTTCTCAGTCTTTGGAGACTCCTTCGATCATTGTCTGAAAAACCTAGACAAAATGTTGGCTAGGTGTGAAGAAGTACACTTAGTACTCAACTGGGAAAAATTCCATTTTATGGTCAAAGAAGACATCGTTCTAGGTCACAAGATATCCCAACCAGGACTAAAAGTTGATAGGGCAAAAATAGAAACCATATCCAAACTTCCGCCACCAACTTCTTTTAGAGCCATTAGAAGTTTTCTAGGTCACGCAGACTTCTACCGCCGCTTCATAAAAGACTTCTCCAAAATTGCTAGAACTATGACCAAACTTCTAAAGAAAGATGCACCATTCGTCTTCTCTGAAGAATGTGTTGAATCATTCAACATATTAAAAAACAAACTTGTCAACGCACCAATCATGACTACAGCCGATTGGACCCTTCCATTCGAGATCATGTGCGATGCAAGTGACTTTACAGTTGGAGCCGTACTCAGACAATGCAAGGAAAAACATTTTCACCCAATTTACTATGCCAGTAAAACTCTTAACGATGCACAAGAAAATTATACCACAACAGAGAAAGAGTTACTAGCAGTAGTCTTTGCCTTTGAAAAATTCAGATCTTACCTAGTTCTTTCCGAAACCATAGTCTACACCGACCATGCCGCAATACGTTACCTCTTCAACAAATAAGATGCCAAACCCAGACTTATCCGATGGATCCTACTACTCCAAGAATTCAACATAGAAGTCAAAGACAAAAAGGGAGTAGGGAATATCGCCGCAGACCATCTCTCACGCTTAGAATGCCCAGCTTCAGAAGAACATCACGAGGAAATCATCAATGACAATTTTCCACTTGAATTTCTCATGCATATCCAAGCATTCATAGAGGAGAAAGACGAAAGTCCTTGGTATGCCGACTTCGCAAACTACCTAGCTTGTAGAATCCTAAGAAAATGACTTACTCATCAACAGCGGAAGAAATTCTTCTCCGACCTTAAGTTCTACCTCTGGGAAGATCCATACTTGTTTAGGATAGGTGCTGATCAAGTTATTCGTAGGTGTGTAGCAGGCAAGGAAGCCTTAGATATTCTCAAACACTGCCATGAAGGACCAAATGGTGGCCACCACGGTACCGCCACTACGGTCAGAAAAGTGTTTGATGCAGGATTCTTCTGGCCCACCATATACAAAGACACACATGCTTTGATCCAAGCATGCGATGCTTGTCAAAGAGCCGGAAACATCTCAGCCAAGAATGAGATGGCTCAAAAAGGCATTCAAATTTGTGAAGTTTTTGATGTATGGGGAATAGATTTCATGGGCCCATTTCCCAACTCATTCGGAAATAAATACATCCTTGTAGCAGTCGACTATGTGTCTAAATGGGTAGAAGCACAAGCTCTTCCCACTACGATGCTCGAGTAGTTGTACGATTTCTGAAAAAGTTATTCTCACGATTAGGTACTCCAAAAGCCCTAATCAGCGACAGAGGTACTCACTTCTGTAGTGCTTTAATGGACAAATTCTTAGCACGATATGGAGTTCACCACCGACTGGCAACGCCATATCACCCTCAGACCAGTGGGCAAGTAGAGGTCTCAAATCGAGGAATAAAAAGGATTTTAGAAAGGACCATAGGAATGAATCGCAAAAATTGGACATAAAAGTTAGATGACGCTTTATGGGCCCTCAGGATGGCTTACAAAACCCCCATAGGAACAACACCATTCAAACTTGTTTATGGGAAGGCATGTTATCTACCCGTAGAACTAAAACACAAAGCGTATTGGGCTTTAAGAGTAGTGAATTTTGATCTAATGTCCGCCGGTAAAAACCGAGAAGATCAAATTCACGAGCTCGAAGAACTAAGAGCACTGGCATATGAAAATTCCTGGTCTTACAAAGAAAAGACTAAACGTTTACACGGCGCCCATTTAAAAGGAAAAAAGAAATTTCAAGTTGGCGACCGTAAACTGTTATATAACACGCGTTTACGTCTTTTCCCAGGAAAATTGGAATCTCATTGGACAGGTCCACACATAGTTGAATTAGTTTTTGATTATGGGACAATTGAGATTTCAAATTCTGACAGCCACAAGTTCAAAGTTAATGGACATCGATTAAAACCATACCTCGACGGACCATTCGAGACCGTCTCGGAGGTACTAATCCTCCACCGGAACCGATGAACATATTGGAAGTAGGGTCTCGCCAAGACTCTGATTAAACTAGGCATTGTAAATAGAAATAAAAATAAAAAATAAATATATAATAATTGTGATATGGATGTTTGTTAGTTTTTTGAAGTTTTATTACTCAGGTACACTACAGGAAAATGGACGAAAAACAAGGGACGCTCTATCGAAATTTCGTTGGCCCGTTGGGAAGTTCCTTTCCATTTTACCCTCCATACTTCATATGAATCTTATTATTAATCTGTTTATGAATATTTTCACATTGAGGACAATGTGAGATTCAAGTGTGGGGAGGGGAATTACTTGACCAATTGCTTGCTCAACTAATTATAAGATTCTCTAATAACAAAATTTTTGTAGCAAATAAAGACTATTTTTATAACAAAACCAAATGAAAATTCAAGAGAATATTTTGCAAATAACCAACTAGAAATCTACTATAACAAAAAAAATTGAAAAAGTAAAAAAGAAGTTTTGTAATAATGAGAACAAATTTATGCAAAGTATGGCGTTTATACCCAATCCCTCTGTTACTGCGAGATAATCCTCATGCCATATATATTTTTTTCGGAAGCATTGAGTGAGTCATACGTTTCATGGGATTCAGAACTTGTCGCAATTATTCATTTCAAGACCACATGAAGCATTTTATAAGGAAGAAGGTAATATTGTTACAATCCCCTCAAACCATTCTCCAAATTACAAATCCCAAAAATCCTAAACCAAAACCTTACCACTTTATCCCTCTCACCGGTAAAATACAACACTGGTCTTTTACCAGCAGACCCTAAAGAACTGGAAATGCATTCTTTCGATTTCAATTTTGTGGAGTTTCCAACAGCGCAATGAAAGAAGAGCAAAAATACATGAACGATGCTTAGGCTGCGGAAACTGGTCCCACAAAGGAAGATGTAGAAAAAGTCAAACTCAGTCTCACATGAATATACTGAACTAATGAGGGTAGGGGCTATTAGGCTCAAAGCCAAACGATCCATTAGAGTTGGGAGTTATGTTCAGAGCAGGATTGAGGAAGAACTGATCCACATCCTTGACAAAACTGGTTTTGACGATCTGACCTTAAAAGAGTCACTAGTTTTGTTTAAAAAAAAAGTTTAGCAATCAGGAGAAAGGAGCTAACCGTTGAAGATATCTTAAGACTCCTGACAATCAGCAGAAGTTGTATTTACCATCATCATTAACCTAAGACCTTGAACCACCACAAAATAACAAGATCGCTACTCACACAAAACCAACCCAATTACCTTCTGATCTATGCAACCCTTCACAAAGGTGGAGATTTGAACTTGTTACAAGCCAATTTATCACATGTTACATTTTGGCTAAGAGTGTTAACATACATACATCACAGGTATGATCAGATATAAAACCGAGTGTGAGTGAACAATTGTGAGAATGTGACGTTTTGCATAAACGGAAGCTCATAAAAACAAATCACCTTTTTATATATCACCAAATATATTCCTATGATTTAAGGTTGGATATTTTGTTCCCATTTTCTTGGAACTCTTTTGGGGATGTTTAAGCTATGGTCCTAACTTGCTATTTTTAGAGAATATTTATAAGTAGCTAGCTTGAGGACAAGCAAGGTTCAAGTGTGGGGATGTTTGATGTATATAAAATATACATCTTTTTAGCATTAAATAATCTCTAAAAAATGCAACTTCAATCATATAATATAGTTAAAATAACTACTTATCATGTTAAAATGTATTTTCAGGTGTATCCAAGCCTCAAACAAATAAACGAATGAAAAACTGAAGAAAAACCAAAGAAAACCCAAGAAAACAGCAAAACATGGGGCTGGGCTTCTGAAAGCATGGGGCTGTGCTTCTAGAAGCACGGGGCCGTGCTTACCTATCATAAAAGACAAAAATCTACAAGAAAAGACAAAATAGTGGACAACTAGACACGTGGCCGTGCTTCAATGGACACGGGGCCGTGGTCACCTTTCAGAAACAACAAAAAGAATTAGCACATGTCACTAAAAAGCACGGGGTCGTGCCTCAGGAAGCACGGGGCCGTGGTGAGTCATCATGTACGATCTGATAACATGCAACTGGGACACGTAGACACGAGGCTGTGCTCAATAAAGCACGGGGTCGTGCTTCTACCTCCAGACAGCCTATAAATAGAGGCTCTTGTGTCATTTGAGAAGTGTGCCTTGAAAAGAATTCTATCCGGTTTTCTCTTATAAAAACACACACTAACACCCACATAGAATATTTAGTGAAGAGTTTGAAGGCTTGGAGGTCATCACCATCAACCATCATCATTATCCACCATCATCATCATTAAGAAGGAAGATTCATCTACATTTGGTTAGATTGTTCCAAGTTTAATCATGTATTTGTTATCATTATTCATCTTAATGTTTATAATCATGCTCATTATGAGCTAAACTCCTTTTACCATCTAAAATCTATGAAGAAGCTTTGTTTTACTTGATGATTATTTAAAACATGTGGTGTAGTCTAGTAAAGTACATGGTTATCTTACAATTATCTTTTGATGAGAAATGTTTCACCATCTTAAATCACTAATTCAAAGTTGGTGGTTGTCAATTCTATTGGCAATCGTTCATAATCGATTCATGTTCTTGAAAGATAGAAATACTTTGATACATTATCGAAACATGGATCCTTATATTGTACTTAGAAATGATGAGATATAAGTTATGATGTATTTCTTTAAGTCTTGGTAATCCGAAAATGGCTTTGCTTAGGATATCATACTAGTTAAAGAAGTCATATGTTAATGGAATGTGTAAGTATAACCTACTTAAATCAACCAAGGGGAGGTTGTGTGACTAAACTACAACCACCCGAAGTTGTTAGAATTGGTATTTGAGAAATCTAAGTCAATCCTAATCTCTCTACTTTACGAAACTACTTGCCAACTTAAATTGACATTTTGGAGGTAGCATGGCATTAGGAAAGGGTCGAATTTAAAATGCGCATGTTACCTCCCTAGTGCCAAAGATGCTCACTTAAGGCTTAAGGAGCTATCTATCATATATTGCTACGACAAGTTTACCACATGTTTGAATATTAATTATCAATGCTAAAATAGAGTCGATTCTTTATCTTAGATGGTAACCTTCACGTAATTGAAATACTCGTTTAGAATCTCCTGTCTTGGTCACCTATATTATATATATAAGCATTTATATTTTATAAAAAGTTCTAAAATATTAACCCCAAAATGATTAAAATCTCCGATTAATGTAAAACAACGATTTATCATTAGAAGCATTTGTGTCCACGGATCGATCCTTGGTTCTTACCAATACTATTCTACATATACGATAGGTGCACTTGCCTATTTTGTGTGTGTTTAGTCTTTGTAGAAATTACTTTTATAAATTTAAAACACGATCTTGTGCAAAAGCAAATCATTCCATCCGTTATAATTTTACTACCACACGCTGCACACATCATTTCTTCTTATTGATGTTGTTGTTGTGATGCGATGAGTTAGAGTAGTTAATAGCTTGTGGTGCGGGTTCAACCTTGGCTTGCGGTGCGGGATCGGGCTTGGCTTTCTCATTTGGCTTCTTGAGGGTTAGGGTACCCGCCTTCACGTGATTCTCCGATAGCGCACCGGCTAATGTGATGGCATCCTCAAGATTCACTGGTTTGCTATTCATGACTGAGTCCCGGATTTGCATCGATAAACCCCCAATGTATGTGTCAAGTTGACGCTCAGCCGGGGTAACCAAATGTGGTACAAGAATGCTCAACTCGTGGAAACGGAGTGAGTAGGCGGCGTTATCACCACTATCTTGCTTGAGGATCCAGAATTCCTCCTCAAGCTTTTGAAGTTCATGTTTGGGACAGAGCTTCTTCATCATAAGTGCCTTGAGGTCGAACCATGGAAGAGCCATAGCCGCTTCCGACCCTTGGATATGCATAAGACTACCCCACCATGTTAGAGAGATTTTTCTAAACATGATTGAAGCGAATTTGTCTTTTTCTCTTCGGGGCACTCGCTGTATCTAAACACATTCTCCATGGACTCGAACCATTGCAACAAGGTAGTCGCACAGTTCGAACCCAAAAATTCGGTTGGGTTGGCACTAGAAATTGCTTGTATGGGTAGGATGCGGGTTCGGGTTCAATGGATGCAACAACGGGTGGAGGAGGTTGGGTAGCTTGGATTTGGGTCACAAGTTCGAGAATCATAGCGGCCATTTTTTTGACGATAAAAGCGGCAATACGTCGGTTGGTATTCTTGCGCGGTCTTAGTGGAGGCATGCTAAAAAGATTATAAAGAAATTGGATAAGTTTTGGGTAAAAAGAAATGAATATGAAGGTGTATAAAAATAAAATAAGATGAAGTTTAAATTATTGACTGTGAATCCTAGAGTTCGTAAGGAGGAGATGTTAGTGTTAGATAAAAATGTATATATTTGTATATAAACAACAAACTGAAAACAATCGTAAATGGTTTTTGAGAGGTTAAAGCTTGAAAATTTAAGATTTTGAGATTTATGGAGTTGGAAAATTGTACATGAACCACCATGATTTGATAATCCAACACTAAAAAGTTTTATAAAACAACATATTGGAGTCTAAACATGTGTACGAACCACTGCAACTTTTTCATGATTTCGACTCAAATAACGACAATAACACAATAAATCGAGATACAACGTCATGTCAAAACACTAGTCCACGAACCACCGTAGTTCTATTGTTTTGACACCGAAAATTAGGATGGCGACCGGAACGCTCGCGTTCAAGAACTTAAAGTATTGACACGTATAACACGATTTTTGGCCTACAAAACGAGCACTATAATCCAACCATCCAAGGTAAGTAAATCACCTTCGATTTTTGGACTCTTTTTTTCAAATGGTCGTTTTATAATTTCTCGTTTACTATGATGGCTACAAACCCGATATAAACGCAACATTTAAGGGATTTGAAACAACGGGATCTAAGTTAATCTTGTAATCCATATAACACAATGAAAATATACTTTTTGCGTTTTAAGGTAAGGATACCTTGGAAGTACTATGAAAGTGTGTATGTGAACATTTAGGATATTGGTGAATTTTAAACAAGTTTGTAAATAACATTTGATATGAACAATCAAAATAGAGTAAACACGTATAAGCACATGTATAGGACCCTAAGTATATCAATAGTAGGTCGTTACGTCTAACCACCTATCTTATTGTCATGGCTCTGATACCAAACTGTCACACCCCGACCAAAGGCGGCGGAACATGCCGAGGTGTAACGATTGCCCATAAGCACATGACACTAATTAAAAGAGACAATATTTAACAAACTCATTTAATTTCACAACATCGGAAATGTCACATAACAAATATTCATAAAATAGTCACAACAAGATATTACAAAATATAACAAATTAAATATTGTTCATTTTACTAATATCCTAATGGTCTTGACAACGTTTTCTCCACAAGCTCGAGTCAACCAAGATGCAAACCTGTAACATTTCATAATATGAAGTTTATCAACACAAAAGTTGGTGAGCAATTCATAAGTTTGAGCATATAAATATATAGTAAGAAAGAACCACAAAACTCGTATACGAAACAATAAATAAAAGAAATAATTTGGATAAAATCACTAATAGATTTACGTTAGCGACACCTAACTATAATAGGATGCTAAATAGTCTAGGATTTTATAGTTATCGTTAATTGCATTACGTTAACGACACCTTGCTATAAGGGGATGCCAAATATACTAGGATTTTATAGTTCCACCAACCAAAAACGATAAACACATAGGCATCTAATCATAGAACACCAAATCGAGCAATTATTTAAGTAAATTATACAATAACGTTTGTGGTTTAAGATTCAAGTATAAAGCATTTATTTGAATTAGTATGAAATGTCACCCCCAAAACAAAATATGGAAAACGGGGTATGAAAGTACTCACATTCAAGTAATAAATTTGAAATATGATAATTTGGAGATTTGCCGGAACGACGGGTTTAACGAACAAAACCTAAAAGGAAAAAAGAAGTTTCTTGTTTAGAAAGGTTGTCTTGAAAATACTAAAATAAAATAATTGTTGAGAAAAGTAAAAAATTAAAATTCAAGCTTTAAAATGTAACTATTTAAGAACTTATAATAATAACCCTTTAAAAATGTAAGTTTGCTCAAAACCGGGTTAAAGTATCTAACCTTAATATTTACTCAACCTATGTTAAGTAATAAAGTGGGTAAAATGCAAGAATGCAAGTCCCTTGGGATAAAGATACTAAAACGGGTTTACAAAAGTTGGTTAACAAGTCTGCTCGCTAAAGACAAAAGCTGCAAAGGTTGCTCGAAGACCTGTTTACACTTAGAATATTTTGTAATACGTTTGAATACGTTTTATACCAATCATTAGGGTTTCTAGAAGGAATGTCAGGTGTCAGGGAAGGCCTATAAAAGGAAACTTTAGGGCACGCCTATAAAAACAACAGACACTAAGCGAATATTGTGACTTGACGGCTGTCTCCCTCCTGTAAGGAAAGCTGTCATAAATCCTGATATTCCACCTTGAAACTCTAACTGCTTTTCATTGTATCCTTCATAAAATATATTGAAATATTTTGAGTTACTTTATGTGTTTGTTACTTTCTTGTTCGTTGAACAATATTAAAAGTATTATTGATTCCGCCTTTAATATTTTTTTGTTTTTCACAAAGATAGTAAGTCGTAACCTTCTTATCAACACTTTTGTATGGGTTACGATTGTGAGTGATTGAGCTATTGAGTGAGATATATGGGACCGATAAGTGGTATCAGAGCTGATATTGATGTTTCTGTGAAGAGCTGTTGCTGATTATTGTTGATTTTGAAGATGCAAAGTGACGTCAGCTGACAACTGTTACATTGGTTTGTGACGTCAGCTGCCCTGTTTTTCATTTTTACAGATCTACAGTATTGTTGAGGTTTAAAAGTATTTTCTTACTCAGATCTACTTTAAAGTTCTTACCTTTATTATATATCTTGCTCTAATCCATCCAGATACATCAGATCTGAGGATTTTGTACACAGATCTGATTGATTTTCAAGAGTGTTTAAGTTTTGTTTAAGCTTTTTAAGGTTATTTCTCATTTTAAAAAATATTTTAAAATAACAAAAAAAAATGTCTGGATCAATGGATGAGCAAGAGGTTTCTATTAAAAAGATTCCTAAGCTGTATGGGCAGGAGAACTACATCAAATGGAAAGTGTTGTTTGAGGCTACAGTTTATTACAATGATGTTGAGACGTGGAATTCAATCAAGAATGGGCCTTATGTTCCTGATGGCACAACAAACAATCAAACAGTTGAAAGAACAATGAAAAGGGGGAGCCTGTTGATGAACATGAACACAGAGCCAAAACTGGATCATTGATGTACCTGACTGCTTCAAGGCCAGACATTATGTTTGCTGTTTATGTGTGTGCAAGATTCCAATCAAGCCCAAAAGTGTTTCACATGACTGTTGTTAAGAGGATTTTTAGATATTTGAAAGGAAAACCTAATTTAGGGATATGGTATCCGAAGAACCATGCCTTTGATCTAATTGCCTACACTGATAGTGACTACGATGGCTGCAACATAAGTAGGAAGTCCACATCAGGAGGATGTCAATTCTTGGGAGACAGGCTAGTATCATGGCAATGCAAGAAGCAAACTACTGTGTCAATCTCAACTACTGAAGCTGAGTACATTGCTAAATCTGCCTGCTGTACACAAGTTCTTTCGATTCAAAATTAACTATTGGACTATGGTTTGAATTACTTGTTCACTCCTATCTTTATTGACAATACTGCTGCTTTGTTCATAGTTAAGAACCCAATCCAACACTCCAAGAACAAGCACATTGAAATCAGACATTATTTCATTAGAGACTGTAATGAAAAAGGTCTATTTGAATTGAAAAGAGTTGACACTAGTGACAACTTGGCTGATTTGTTTACCAAGCCACTAGACAGAACTAGATTTCACTTTCTTTTGAAAGCATTATGAATGATCAACTCTGATGAAGTCTGATTGATGAAGTGTGCTTCTTATGATAACTGACTATCTTTAGAAAGGTCTTGATGAGTGAGTTGTGTTTGATGTGTGAATTTGTGTTTAAGATTAACTGCTATGTGCTTTGAATGAACATTTATGTGACTTAGGTGTCTATGATGCTTAGGTTTAAAATTAAGTAAATTTGTGTGATATCAGGATAAGTGTAGCTGAATGTGAGTTGAACTGATGAATCTATGTGCTTATTGGATATTTCTGAATATGTAGATAATCTGATGTGTTTAGACAGATTAGGGTTTTCATAATCAGTCTTGAATGTACATGATGTTAAATCTGCTTGTGTTAATTCATGTCATTCATGTTATGATTGTTCTTGAATATGTTAGTCATTTATTGTGTCAAAGTATGTCTTCGTGTTAAAATTGCATGCTCTAAGGAATATTTTACAAGAAAATTTTCACAAAACATTTTTGACAAACAGAGCAAGTTAATGGTGTGAGGTATGATAAGATTATTCAGTCCAAAGCTTTGTAGAAGCTTAAGGTTTTCAATAAAAATTTATCCAACCTTTGGGAAATAATAGTAGATTAATTATTTATGCCAATCATATGAATTTATTAGGCTACAAAAACTATTCATGCAGTCATTAATATGTATGGTTGCTTTCCATGATGTGTAAAAACTGAGGTAATATAAACATAATGAAAATGTTGAACATAATGTGGAGATACATTGTTGAATATGCATGTTTCAAGATAAATCTCTCCGAATGATAGGCAGAAAAGTGATTACCCGAACGAGCATCTTGGTATTTGGTCACCAAAAATGAAACATCTTATACATATGACAAAGAACAAATGTGAGCAAAAATTTTATTATCAATCAAAAGTTGAAATGTTCACAAATTTTGAAAGAAATGAAAACATGAGGGTTAATTATAAAACTACAGAGGTGGGACATCCCTATAAGTCCTAAACACCTTGAATGGATGGCTAGTAAGTCCGTATTGCATGGCATGTAAGTCCAACGTTCAACTTCAATATGTTTGAAAACTTTGAAAAGAAAAATCCATGGAGAAAATTTAATGTTCTGTCATAAAAATATTTTGACCAAATATCAGGGGGTTGAGTTAATTTGGGCTGATCCGGGGAAATCCAAATAAGCTTTGAGAAGAGATATGGGACATCATAGTACAATAAGTGTTATCCATTTTTTTTATTATGCAAACTAATTGAACCTTAAGCATATCACCAACATGTAATGAAATTCATGCTAAGTCTAGACCTGCTATTAACCTGCCTGATATGTCATAATAATGCTGAGAATGAAGTATTGAAAGGTGACTTAATCAATATGATCCCATGTTGAGATCTTTTCATAAAAGAGAAAAAGATTTGAAAGAAAATAACTGAAATTTGATCTCATTATGCACCATTTGCTCTTAAACTTTGAACTTTAATGATAAAATTGATTGAAATATGGTTTAAGTTAAAAAGAGTTGCATTTTAACCTTGAATATGTCTGAATATGTTATTTCGAGTAAGCTTTGATGTTTTTCAAACTTTCGAGTAATCTTAGGTGTTTTATTTGAAGTTTAACTCATTCGAGCAAACTTGATATTTATTTGTTTTTATCAAGCACACTCGATGATTATGTGATACATGTATGAATATGCTTTACATATTTGTTTCGATTAAACTTGGGTGTTTTAGTTGAAATTTGTGTTTGTCAAGCATACTTCATAGTTTTGGAGTATTTTTTGAAATTACGAGTGTTTTCGAGTAAACTTTGTTTATCGAGCAAACTTCATGTTTAGAGCATACTTGTCTATTGGTATAATATTCCAAGTGTTTTTCAAGCATACTTGTGTATTTCAGAAAATCTCAAGCAAACTTCACTTTTCGAATACACTTTATGCTTAGAGCACACTTTGCACTCTTGAAGTATTTTCGAGTATACTTTGATTTAAAGTACACTTGATTGAATATTTGTTAACTTTTTGCGTTTATAAGTATAATCGATTAAGGTTTGTGAAATTAAGGTATTGAGTAAGGTTGAAAATTAGAAATATCTCTAAGTTATTATTTTGGATTCTTTATTGATTCCGAGTAAGGTTTCCTATTTGATGGATTATACTTGATTATTTACCTTGTGATTTATTTCTCGAGCAATATTGTATATTCGAGTAAGCTTCCTTCGTATTATCTACTTAGGCCTACTTTTAATTACTTTAAATATCTGAACAAACTCTGGACGAGCAAGCTATGAAAATAAAATTTAACGAGCAAGCTATATGCTTGTAAAATTAAAAATTGGATTTTTGGCATTATTCAGGAGCAAAATGACAAAATGCATTTAAACCCCACTTTCAAAAGTGTACAGCACACACACTATATAAGAGAGACTTAGAAAAATTTTACATCTCACCTTTTCCCTCTTTCCACTTTGCATTATTGCCAACTTGCTCATTAACCAGAATCCCAATTATTTATTCATATTCCTAACCTAAATTTTCCAGCCAACTAAATCCGACTTGGTAAGATTCAATTGATAGTTTTTCGACACTCATTGTACATATTTAGGGCTTTAATTTCATTATCACTAACATCTCTGTTTTCTGTGTAGGTTATAAACTTGTCGAAGAACAGGTTCTTAAAGAATAACTTTCATTTCTTTTTTAGTATATAACCTATAACATGATAAAGTTGTGGACTTTAATGACTAACCTTTAATTTGAATGTGTTTTTGTTTGTGATTGTGTAGATATGGTATATCCATTTGAACAGAAGCACAATATGTGCGCGTTGCTCCAGGTCACTGATGACAATAGACCTGTGGAGCTGATGATTAGATGGATGCAGCGGCCTAATCTTCGATTTTCTTTGATTGAGAGTCTAATCATCTACATAAATCATCAATTGGATTTCTGGAATTCGGCCCAGCTGGTGGATGATGTTAATGGGCGACGTGTAGAGGCCACGGTGGTGGGGCATGATATTGAGGTCACAAAGAATCTTATAAAGGACAGCCTACAACTGCACAATTATGTGGAAGCTTCTATTCATTTCTCTACAAACCGTCTATTGAGAATTTTTCAAGAGACGATGGGCTACCAGGGGGATGTCCACAAAGGACAATTCAAAAAAGGTATGTTCCCTAACTTGTACAGATTCTTAATCCACCACATTATACATGGATTTACACCCAGGAGGGGTACATGGACCTTGATGAGCAGGGAGATAGCAAATGCCACAGTTGCTGTCATTTACAATCCATCTTTCAATTGTTCAAGACTGATATTTGAAGGATTGGTGACGAATTTGAGGAAAGAAAGGGTACAAAGATTCTTGGTCTATCCAAGATTTCTTCGAATTATCTTCAATCTTCAGTTCCCTGATTTACCAACCTTGCGCACAATACTTGCCCTGCAAAACCCAAATGTATACAGACGTATAGCAAGGTTGGCGGCAACAAGTAATTTTAATCCAACTATTGAATTTGATATTTTACCATGGTTAATTGATAATGACATGGAAATTATGGTGGTGCCAGAATCACCTAGGGCGACTTCTGAGGAGGAAGAGAGTGAGGATGATGAGGAAACTGATTCTGGTGATGAAGGTGATGGAGGAGTTGATGGCAATGATGATGGAAGAAATGATGATGCTGTTGTGCATGATGTTGTGGAGGTTGTATCTAAGGCTCAGGGGGAGACACTAACCCAAACCCAAACCATTCCAACACCACCTACCTCACCACCACACTACTAAGACCAACCTTTAATCCAAGACCTTTCACCACCACACTACCAATCAAATGAACCTTATATTCCATCCCCACCAATATCACCACCAATCCAAACCCAATCCCCTACACAAACCCAAACCATAAACCAAACTCAATCACCAACCCTTTCCCAAAACCAAACCTTAAACCAAACCCAATCCTCAAGCCAATCACCATCCCATTCCCAAACCTTAACCATAAACCAAACCCACTCACCAACCCATTCACAAACCCAAACCTAAACCCAAAACCTAGAACAACCTAGACCTGAACCTTACATTCCTCAATATGTACCAGCCCATCTCATAAACCAACCCGATACACCATACAAATCCCCAAATCATTCACAAACACCTGAAATCCCAACCCATGAAACACAACAAATAAAAATCACTGATTCTTATCATCTCTCACCCTCAAACTCACCACAAAGCTCTGACCCTACCCAAATCTCACATATCTCTTCCCATAATTTATTGAGCCGAAATTTTGATCTAATAATTGAGAATGTTGATTTAAAAGCATAAAACAGTAAATTAAAGGAGAAGAATGAAGTGCTAAAACAGAAAAAATGCTGAGGTGGAGCTACAGCTGGAGCATGCTCTCCAAAGGATTCAAACTTTGGTATCTGAGGTTCAGAAGACCTCAGCTGTACCAAAACAAGGGGAGAATCCACCTGCTGCCATTGATACTGCTGTAGATATGCTTAAAAAATTGCTGATGTGTATGGGAGTAGTCGAGTTGATGATGAGGAGGAGAATGAGGAGGATGGTTATGAAGTAGAAGAGTCTGATGGTGTTGAGCAAGACTATAATGTTGATGAAAATGTTGATGCTGAAGAGATTGTGCATGAGAAGGTGGTTGATGATGAAACTGTGGATGAGGAAATGATTGATAATGAAAATGTTGGTAAAATCATTGATGAGGCGATGGTTGATGAAGGATATGCTGACAAGATTGTTGAGGAAGAGGAAGGAGTGAATTATGAGGAGGATTTGAATATTCTGTATGGTGAATTCGATAATGTTGAATCTTTATTGGAGAAGGAGAAGGAGGATGAGGTTGAAAAGTCTGTGGATGAAGAATTAAATGAATTATTTGATCAGATTGATAATTTTCCCTATGAACCAACTGTGATGAGGGAAATTGGTCCATCCAAACCTTTGACTGTGGATGAGGAGAAAAGGAGGCTGAAGGGAAAATCTATAGCTCAAACTGAAAAACAACTACAACCACTGGTACCTAACAAGATTAAATCAAGTGATGAAGCATTAATGGTTGATGAATGTGCTGAAAAGGCATGATGATATTGTGAATGATTTTTTGAAGAGGGAAACGATTTCAAGATTCCTATCTGACAAGGAACTTGAAGATCAGAGGATAATTATAGAAGAGGCTGAGTTAAAAAAGAATCTAGATGAAGGCAAAGGGGGAAATAGAGCAGGAGGTGATAGAGGGGTTGCTTAAACTACAACAAACTGAAGAGGCTGATAAGACTTTAGCCATTATCTTATATCAATTCCAGTAACCCCCAAAAACACATGAAGAAAAATATAAATCACCTGAGCCTGAGCCAGAACAAACCATTCCTACTACAACTGCTGATAAACCTGAAAATGAAGATGAAAGTAAGCAGTTGGTTACTGACATAGTTGGACAAATTCTGACTCAAATAAAAGCTGGGAAATAGGATAAACAGATCATTGATGATATAGTGAATAATCAAGAAAGTTGGGATACTGATTACTTGAATAAGTATGCCAAGAAGTATGTGAGGAAGAGAAAAAGACAGGATAAGGATGAGAGTTCGGAGGAATCTCAGCCAAAGAAAAAGAAAAGCCCAATCAATGTTGTACCTATTCAAGTGGTGGAACCTGTTGATGTTGAAAATGAGCCCAAAATGAATGAACCTAAAATTGATGCTCTTGATGATCTATCTGAAGCTGATGATGATGATACAACTGATTCCCCACATGTGGATATGACTGATATTCACAGGGAAAATATTCAAAATATGTTAAATGAAGCTAAGAAGGAAGATCCAAAAATCATAAGTCTGATGAATCATGGTTACAAGTTTGAGACCTTGGCTCCTATGACTGATGAGGAGTTGCATGTATTACTGGATGAAGAGGTGGAGGAGCTAAAGAAGAAGAGAGAGAAGTAAAACAGGGACACTCAAAGGTTCCTTGCCTATCTAAGAACTCATGGTTTCCCAGAAAAACAGCTGCGCCACATGAAGTTTGAAGAACGAGAGAGTGTCAGCAAGTCTATCAGAGAAAGAGTTCTGAAAGATGAATGGGAAATGATGAAGAAGAAGACAGCCAATCAACAAGACAAACTTGAAAAACTCTATAACAAGTATGGTGGCAAGTGCAAATACTTGATTGATCATGGTGTGGTAATAGATGATGTGGAGAAGATGAGTAAGAAAGAGTTTTAATAAGTTCTCAAGGAAAATCCATTCTGAAACTAGCACTAGCAAGAAAAGACCAAGATTGATTACATTAGCTGAGAAAGAGAAGAAAGCCTGGGAAGACGAGCAGGTTAAATTGTTTGATAGGCTGATGGAAGCAAGGGATGAAGGAGAGAAGACCAAAAGTTTAAGCATAAAAGAAAAATTGTCTCTATATGAGTCTGAGAAGGCAAAATTCAATGAAGAGAAAGCAAAATCAAAAATATCTTAGACTCCTAACCCAGTTTTTGTGAAGGAAGAGCCTCTTAAGCCCTGAGAAGATGAAAACAAAATCAAAACCTTGAAAGATATGATGAAGAGTAAGGGCATGACTGAGGGAGTCTTTGACAATCTTGGAAATGGGCAATTGTGTAAGGCCCCGTTCCCAGTGCCCTACATTTCATGTTGTATTTACTCATAAACACAGTTCAACAAATCAGAGTTAACTAAAACTTTCGCAAAAATGCTAACTTCAATCATTCGTTACAAAACATTCAAACTTGTCTTTAAAACATATCGTAAAACATCATATTTAAAACATCATTTCTTCCATCTTCAAATGCCAGCCGGTCAATCTATGCAATGTGTCATCCTCATGCTAGCTCATTAAACATATTTACATGCGAGCATATAAAAAGTCAGCTACGTTTAGTGAGTTCTAGTTAATCAGGAAACATACAATACATTCTCTTACATTCATATATACGCATCCGAAGATACATATTCATACTTAAACTTAACTTCATTCCTGACACTTTATAGTTATCCGTAATAGGACCATTTCATAATATCTATTACAAGAGCTATTACTATTATCCATAGAACTAACAACTTGTATCATCCATAGAAGGATCTATATAAACTATCCATGGAAGGATCCCTAGATATTATCCATAGAAGGATCCTTAAGTGTTACCCATAGAAGGGACCCTATATACTTTCCATAGAAGGACCACTACATATTATCCATAGAAGGAGCCCTATACCAGATCGATAGAAGGAACCATATATATTGTCCATAGAAGGTACTCCATAGAAAAACGCATACTTAGTTATATAATATTCGTATAAGGAACGTTAATAAGGTTCACAGTCCTTATTTAAGCTAACACATATAGAGTCTAGGTCCAATAGTAGTTTAGAGGGATTTGTCATCCTAACTTACTGGGTCGGGCGTAGATCTCACATACCATTCATGTACCTGCTTACACATACCTCACATATACAATAATTACATCATAGCATACGAACACTTTAAGCGTTCTTCACATCATTCATCTAACAATCATACTCCTTGACGATACGTGCAATATTCAAAAATTGTTCACGTACCGACAGGCATTCGTTCATTACATTCATACATTCTATCACATATATCATATATAGCAGACACTTACCACTTAAGATAAGTGTATTAACATTTCACCTTGAGTATGCACACAACCCCGAAAACAAAACAAGGAAATGGGGCTAGAAACTCACCTGAACTCGGTTTCTCTTAGAGTTAATGGTAACTCCTTTCTTTAACTGGGCAAGACTAATTGTGTAACAATTACACGTATCAATTAACTATCACTACCCATATCGGATTTCTATTATAATATAACCCTCAACAAACAGGGGTCCGGGGGCAGCCCCTAGAAGGTTCCAAGGGACAGAGCTCCTAGCTGGGGTCGAGCTGCCAGGTCAGCTTGGAAAAATTTTATTTCCATTAATTGCCTTAACACAATTTTCATTAGAATTCTTAATTTATTATTTTATTTGCTAACGAATAAAGTTTGAGGGCTTCTTTGTAATTAATCCATTCTTTTCTAAGTCCAGGGATCTTTCTATCATTCTTTCAAAGTCTAATTCGTTTTCCATTTCTTTAACGAATGGGGGCTCATTCGTTACTTCATAACGAATGCCCACTTATGGACCTCCATGACGAACTGACCTTAATAACGAACTAACCTTATAACAAACTGACCCTTATAACGAACTGACCTTTATAATGAACTGAGGGTTCGTTCGTTAGTTCTCCGTTAACGAATTTCTTAACGAATGAAGCTCATTAGTTATTCTTTCTTAACAAATTGGCATAGCGAATGAGCCTATCGAATCAGCCCTCATTCGTTAATTCTCCGTAACGAATTCGTTACACATGCCTAGGGTTAGGTCAGAGAATGTCATAACATTCTTGACATCCTTAAATTCTCCGCCGCCGTGCCGGAAAACCGGGCGGTGACTGGAAAAACTTATTTTACACCGTTTTCACCGTTTTCGCCCTGATCGATCCGGATCCGAGTTAGGGTGACCCCTAAGCTCGTTTTTTGATTGGTTTATACCCTATTTCATCCGGATCTCACGACTTTAACGATTGATGGCATCGGTTTATCGTTTTGCGACTAGATCTAGTGGATTTTGAATCTATATGAGATCATAACATCATTACCTCAGATTGATGCCCGGTTCCTTCTTTGGGTTCGGCTAGAGGAAGAGAAAATATGATAGAGAGGGACAGAGAGAGCGCGCTTAAGTGTGTTGTTTGGGAGGTATATGGAATTAGTGGAAATGGATGGATTAATGGATAATTATAATTTATATACCATGGGTCATGGACTTAAGCCCATGGTCTTTCCTCATTCCTTATTGATCCTAGTCCATCACCCATATTTATTTAACCCAACACAAGCCCATCTCATAATAACTGATATTATTATTTTATTAACCGAAACAGGAAACAAGATGTTTCAAAACAAGATGTTTCAAATTGAAAGAATTGTTTTATTCTGAGAAGGAAGAGTGGGAGAGATTAGAGGCTGAGGAAATGAGATTATTATAATTCCAGTGTCAACCAAATGGTGAGCCTATTCAAAGTCAAAGATCTATCCTTGTTGGTCCAACTGATGAAGAAGTGATGAAGATGATTACCACTATGGCAAAGGAAGGGAGAGATTACCTGAATCTTGTAATGATGCCAAAGGAGCAAGTCATTAATATGTTTGAACAATCTGGGCATGTGTAACACCCCGCAACCGCAGCGGAAACGTAAACGGGATGCGACAGACACCTCTGATATCAACCACATTGTTTATAAAGAAAATTGAATGCATTAATATACTTCAAAATTACATTATCTCGTATTTCATTACCGTCTAGGTGATACACACATCATACCATACGATACATAATTCTATCTGTCATAATGTATCCTAACATCCCGCACGCAAATCTTACACACATCAAGCACTTAGCACGTAAGCAATCAGTTCATCTTAATTGTATCTGAAAAGCATGTGAGAAAACGGGTCAACTATGAATAGTTGGTGAGTTTCACAATTTTAGTAAACCATGATAAATCCATATCATAATATAATATTATCTGGGGACACTGTTAACCCAGAACACTTCCAATAACCTCTGGGGACACTGTTAACCCAGAACACTTCTAATAACCTCTAGGGACACTGTTAACCTAAAACACTTCCAATAACCTCTGGGGACACTGTTAACCCAGAACACTGTTTCGGGCCTTATAATGTTAGCAACTCAGACAATTACCATCTTAATACATTACCGTACGATTCCCGTACAATAAACATTATATAAATACATTCATTTCCATGCGATCAGCATGTACTTAAACATTTTGATAGAAACATGCTTTCCGCCCCGGGAAAATATTTAAAACAGTTCAGTAAAAAGGGGCTCGTGAAACTCACCTCGTAAGTAGTGATCAATGAGCGTTGGACAATACAAATTCTCGATGAAATACCGGTCTAGATATGATCTAGCACATAATAGATTACTTTAATATCGCACGAATATTATCACCGAATAAGTAGGTTTATGCTAGTCACTTTCACCCAACTAATCGTTTCGTTTATTTTTGGACAACCCATTGATGATAAGTTTTTATAGGTTCTTTTTGAAAATATATATTTACTGAACTATATAAATATAAAGAATGTACTTTTTATTAGTGTCGGTTTCACTTCATTATCGTTTGTCTTTAATATAAATGACTCGTTCATTCGAGTGGTATATATATATATATATATATATATATATATATAAAATATTTCGTTAAGTTACGATCAATATCTTTAGTAAAATGTAATATGTTATACTTTCGTTAGTAAACTTCCAACTGACTTAAATATACCGCATGGGGTCGTTTTACTCGTAAAAATTATTATTTTTGCATCTAACATACATGCACACACATATGTATTTCCATATATGTATTTATGTAAAAATTATCGTTGTTATCAAGGTATTATATTCTATTCAAAAATATCTTTCAACCTATACTCCCTCTTTTATTCGTTGTTCGGATGACAAGATATATAACGTTTATTAGTTTGCATTTAAAAGAGAAATTTATGTAGTTTTTATTTAAAGTCGTATTTAAGTTTAATAAAATATATAAGCATATTTTTAATATAACTTTATAAAAAAATCAACCATTTTTTATTTAAAGTTATAAAATACATTTATGGCTTAGACGTATTTATTTGGTTTATATTTTAAAAATCAATTTTTATTTCTTTTTAAACATTATTTTTTTATTCCACTTATAAACCCATAAAACTATATATTTGTACCAAGGTTTTATATAACTTTCACTAAATCACATTATTAGGCTTTTAAGCCCGCGTTACACATTTATTTTATATGAACACTTTTTAAAGTTTAGTTTCAATTCCATTTATATAAAGAAACTCATTTTACTGATACATAAACACCAAATTTTATCAACATTATTGTACGAACACCTTAACCAATTTTAGTGATATGTAGGTCATATCTAAATATGCTTAGCATATCAATAAAATACACTTAGCCCTTTTCTTTGCGTGCAATCACTTTTAAACATATCTTACCCAAAAATATTTTATTCTTTAATCACTACTTATTTTTCCATTGATAAAAGTTTATGTATAAGATTATAAGTTAACTTTAGCATGTTAAGTGTAGATTAATATATGGGTGTTAAAGCTAGCATGAACATATTTTATCAACATAAGGCTAGACTTAGGAAAATTTAGCTTGCTTATGTCTAGGATTCGGGTTTAAACTACTTGGGTGAATAATTAAGCATAAATAATATGTACAAAAATAGGTTATAAAAGGGTGTTAATACTCACTTGGTAGCTAGGTTTGTTTAAATATAAGAATAAGAAGATTTTGAGCTTGATTTCACCAACTTGAAACTTCTTAGCACATGCTCCACCTTGTAATAACCATTGAGCCGAGAGAAAGAAAAGAGATTGTTGGTGGTGTATTCTTTGTTGGAACTAGTAAGTGTTATATAGGAAAGATATGTTTTCTTATATAATGTCTTGTATATTATAATATAAAGTATGGGTATTGATTTTTGAGTGTATGAGAGGCAATTAGAGGAACATCATGGGATGTGGTGTGTTCAAATGATGGGCAGGGAGGAAAGTTGGGAGAGTTGGTGGATAAATGGTGATGGAGAATAGGTGATGGATGTGATGAGTTTTGACTGTGTTAGATGTTTGATCTTTGAAAAAGTAGTACTTATAATATTTTATTTAGTTTGAAATGGCCACAACGAATTAAGAAGGGCATGTGGAGTGTATTGTGAGGTCACGGTTCAAAAGGTAAGAAAATTGGTATGTGGTGTTAATGTTAATTAATGGTATTTAATGTCTCATTTACACATACATGTATTATTTATATTTCATATATAATGGTTTGAGTATTTCTTGTAATTATAATTAAAGAGTACAACTATCTAATAAATTAGGCTAGCATAGAAAATGTTTTAGTTCGTTTATCATTTTAATTTGGTGTTACGTCATCCGTTCATTAGTGTATATAATGTCTTGTACACGTCTATTACTCGTATAATTACTATGGTAATTCATGTATCCGACATTAAATATGACGTAACTATTATCTACCGGTTAGGGTATACCGGGTTTCGTCGGAATCGTTACAGCATGTGAGAAGACCTGTTCCCAAAAAGAAATATACAACAAGGCCTTCCACTGTAAGGGTCCCAATTCCAACCACAAGAGCCGCACTTCAAAGACAACAAAGGCCACCATCTGAGGTGGTCCTACCCAAGAAACTGTACTTTTATTGGAGAACAAAGATTATAAAAGTGGTTATGTCTAGTGGTGAATTGAAGGAAATAATCTTTAAAGATGATATTCAGGACTTCAAGAGAGAGAAGTTGGAGAAGATGGCCAACATGAGCTTATATGACTATCATGATACTCAAAGGTTTGCAGCCCAGCAAAGAAATGAGCTTTCCAAATACTTAAAATATCAAGCTCGGAAAGGATTTCCTTTGCTAAGAAAGAAGAGGAAGTTAGAGCTCTCAAATTTTGAAAGGAGCAAGAGGCAGAGGAGGATAACTGATATAAGGCTGACTGAAGGCTCCTATAAAATGAAGACTAAATACTCCAATCCTCTGGCCAATCTGAAAGAATGTTTGAGTATAAGGCGGCGGATGATCAGGCCAAACCACAAAGTCCAGAAGAATGGCAGAATTTCTAAGATCGTATTTGAACCAAAGATCAATCATTCATACTTAGGAATTCTGATGGACTGGCCCTAGGCATCATTCAGCATGACACTGAACTAGAATTTCTTCATGTGGAGGATTTGGATGATATAATCAGATAGAATCTTCCCTCCCAACATCCACCATAGGGAGATCTTCTTGTTCAAGGATAAAGCCACGGCAATCAAACTTGACAGAAGAAGAGAAGCATCAAGCTCAAGACATTGAATACACTTCTTTTAGTTTAAGTTTGATTTGTAATGTCCTTGTGGCAGAATTATGAGTTTTAAATTTTTCATTATGATATGTAATTTTACTTTTTGAGAATTTGATGTGTATTTTGAAAAGTGTATGTAACAAATAGGTGTTTTGGTACAGCTAAGGATGTTCCAATCTAGAGGGAGATTGTTGGGATGAGAAAAGACTTAAGGAAGATGCGAATCTTCTCAGCCTCCTTAGAAAATGGCTAAGTATGGAAACTGAGCAAATGTAGGCCTCCCAACAAGCTTATACTTGGTCAACCAAGGTACTTTGGTCTTCGAGCAAAGTTATCTTTTAGAATTCTTCTTAAGTGTTAGTTCTAGCGAACTACACTTCATCAAGAAAAGTTGTTCTTCAAGTCAAACAAGGTTTGTTTCAGAGCAAACTCTTGACTAAACTGTTTCGGTCAAAAATTAACAACTTAACTTTTGATCAAATTAGTACGTGAGGTAGAGTGCTTGATTGAAACAAAGTGAACACGATAATTTGATTACGAGGGAAAAAGCCCTTAATTGTGAGAATCTCCAGCACAAAAAACCCCCGGACGATGAAAGCTATCACAGTCACTTTTATTAATAACAAAAGGTTGGTTACAAGTGGTGGAGCAGATAGTGAATCGTATGCTAAGTGTTACAATGAATACTATTAGCTAAAGCAATGTAGTGTGTGTTCTAAATGATTCTATCAGCTCGTTTAAATAGACAAAGTAGTACAACTGAAATTCCAAATAATCCGGAAACCCTAGACTAATTCTTCCATGATTCGTTGCTTGCCCACGTTCGAGTTGACGAAGTTCAAATAATATCCGTAATCTCACGTTCTTATAGTCACATTAATCACGTGGTCTTATCTGCAAAACAAATAAAAATAATATAGGACAATTGAATTTGTCAAATATCATCCTCGGAATATTAGCGTCGGTAAGATAGCTCGGAATCCTTGAATCGTAGTCAATCCTGAGGATACAAATTAACACCCAACAATTGCCCCCAATTTTTACAGTTAGCGCGTGACAGCTATAAAAAGTTCAAATTCCAAAAACAATAACATCTCCTGCTGCTTGAAAGGACGTGCACGCGGATTGAGGAAAAATTATAACCGTCTTTGTGGCTTATAATTAACCCTTAATCAATTTTTTAATTCATTATACTCTCTTCTTTGCTCTGTTATCCAGGTCAGTCTCGCTCTCTTGTCTTCTTAATTTTCTGAAACTTTTCTTCTTATTTTAATAATAATGAGGAAAAGAACCCCCCGATCGCCAAATCCTTACTCCTTCGTAACCTAGGAAGATTTCGTTGACCAGGCTCACATCCCTGCCACTGATGAAGACCAGTGTCTTTTTAAAGATCTCGAAATTAGGTTTCTAAAAGATTCAGGCTTGTTACCCGCTGAGGCCATTATTAGACCCTAAGACCCTAAAGTCAAGGCTGATTTCTCTTCTAAAACCTGGGTTTGCTTTTTCCATTACCACTTTTCGATTGGCCTTTCGTATCCATTTTCTCCGCTAATCAAGGAGTTCTTTGATGTCACCGGGTTTTCTTACTCCCAAGTCATGCCAATGGTGTGGAGAGTCTTGGCCACAGTAGATCAATTGAATAGAACCCACGAGCTGTCCATAGGTGTCCCTGAGATAGCCGTAACCTATAATCTCCGTACACATGGATCTCGCCATTACTGCCTTCAATCCAAATCCAACCGCCTTTACGTGGTCCCCAAGGTGTCCGATAATGACCCCGATTGGAAGAAAAAATTCATTTTCGTTCGTCGTGACTCTTTTCCCGATGGAGTGAGCTTGCCGGTTAAATGGGTTCACAAGGGTAGGAAATTCTTATGATAGAATTTATTTTTGCAAACAGTTTGTATTAATACGACATCTTTTTTGCAGTTGTGTTTGAGGATATAATAAGGTACATGAAAGATACGAATCGAAGGCTCAAGGCGTTGTTCAAAATCCCGGCAGAAGATAGGGAATTCTGGTTAGAAGAAGAAATAGGGGAAACAAGCGTGACCGCTGCGAAGTCTATTGAAAGCATGTCGTCTGGTAAGTATCTTGGGTATTTCGTAGAATTCTTAGGATTTCACTTTCTTGAGAATAATTTGATAAATTATTGTGCAGAGATGCCGAAACCAAAATCTTCCTTCAGCTTAGTTGACCTGGACGATCTCATCGAGGACAGGACCGTGGTGAAACAGGAACACTCCAAGACCCTCTCTCCGAATGTAAGGGTTCCAACAACTCGTCAAAAGAGCGCTGCCCAGAAGAAAAGGAAGGCCACCACTTCAGCTGAAACTGAACCCTTTGCCGACATGAGCACTACCGATGCTGTAGAGAAGTTGCAAGCTCTCGCCAACTTTCTTGGAACAGTAAGTATCTTTGTTTATCCTGAAAATAGTAATCTGCAGGAAAACTTATGTTAATTTGGGGATAACAGAAAACTGAAGGTTACCATCAAAGATCCCAAGACGCTGAATTGGCTCTGAAAGAGGCTGAGGTCAAGATTGTCGATCTTCTACATGCTGCCGACATAAAGAACAAGCTTTTCAAGAAGAAGGACAAAGAGATTGTGGACCACAGAACTTCATTTGAGTTGGAGAAGACTGAGTTCATTGAAGAGGCCAAGAAATCTGCAGCCACCAGTATCCTGGAGTCAATGCTCAAGATTTCAGAGGAGGTGCAAACGAAGGGCTATGCGATGGATTCCTGGAATTCTGCGGCTTGGAGGAAGAAGCTGAAGATGCTGAGGGGTGAGAAGGTTGAAGAAGCTGATGTGGCAGTTACCTCTGAGGTTATTATGGAGAGGGGTGCTAGTGAGGAGATGAAGGAAACTAAGGCTGGTGAGGTGACGGGGTCGGAGAAGAAGGAGGGTGATCATGGTGAAGGTGACAAGGTTTGAACCCGGTGTTCAGGTTGTTTTGATGTGTTTCTGATGGTTGTCTGAACAATTTTTATTTTGGTTGTGTAAGGATAATATAACATGCTTAGGATAGTAGTTTGGGTGGAGGGATCCTGGTTCAGGACGAAGCCCAAGCTAACTCTAATTTCCTATTTTTGAACAACATGATGGTTCGGGTGGATGGGCTCTGTTTTGAGCGAAACCTGAATCATCTTTTCCTGCATTATGATGTTAGTATAACAAATTTTTATGACTTGTGTTGGTATTTTATCCGTGTTTGTGTTATTAAATTCTTTAGAGAAAAAATTGAATCTATTAGAAATGGAATTTTTTAATACAGTTTAAGTTAATAAATCAATACCAAGTCATAAAATTCCTCTCATAAATAAGGCAAGTAATATGAAATATAAGATATTGACAAATATGAAATCATACCAGAATCGTATAGCAACTAACTCTGATAATGTATAGACCATTTCATCCTAGTAATAAGATTACTTTTCAAGATGCTCCTCCAATCATAAGGATACATTGATAGACCTGCAATATTAACATTATCCTGAAAATAATTTCAGAAATTCTGTCGACGAGGCCCAAACAAACTAGTGACAAGGTCTAAACAAACTGGCGACAAGGCCCAAACAAACTAGCGACAAGGCCTAAATAAACTAGCAACAAGGCCCTTAGAAGAGGTGAAAACGCCTTAAACCTTAGGAATAAACTAGCGACAAGGCCCTTAGAAGAGGTGAAAACCCCTTAAACCTTAGGAATAAACTGGCGACAAGGCTTTTAGAAGAGGTGAAAACCCCTTAAACCTTAGGTAATGGTACGTCTACCATAAACTTGAGAATCAAACCAATAGCTGAGGATAACGAGGCAACAAGTCACTATATTTCATGTGCTGGCCCCGTCTCTCGAACTACGGCCGAATCAACGTGCGCTACAGGTGATCTTAAGAAGAGGTGAAAACCCCTTAAACCTTAGAAGGCATTGAATAATACCTTAACTAGCGGCAAGGCCTAAATAAACTGGCGACAAGGCCCATATTAACTTCATTCCATGTGGGGATACCACAAGTCTTCAGGCTACAAAACACTCAAATCTAGGTGAGGGGTGGGTGTTAGCCTTGCTAACACCCCTCCGATGCTTAAGTCAGTAACGTGATAAAGGAATAATAATATTGAAAATGAATAAAAATGTAAATTCGAATACATACCTTACTTGTTTAACATCACTGTTAAATTTCTCAAGATAGCAGTTATCCTCGGGATAAAAGTCTTACATAAAATATTTTTTGAGGTGGATAGCGTTCCAAGCCCTTGGTAGCAGGTCACCATCCAAAGTTGACAATCTGTATGCCCCCTTTCCTGCTTCTGAGTCAATCAAGTAAGGACCTTCCCACTTTGGTGCAAGCTTTCCATACGCAGGATTTGTAGTATTCTGAAAAGCTTTTCGGAGAACTAAATCCCCTTCTTGAAATTTATGAACCCTGATATTCTTGTTGTAGGACTTTGATATCTTCTGCTGATAAGATGCCATTCTGATCTTTGCTAAATCCCTAAGTTCTTCTACTGCATCTAGATCTTCAAGTAGACTTTGAGTATTATCTTCAGGATTTTGATGACTGACTCTAGCTGTAGGAATAACCATCTCCGTCGGGATAACTGCTTCAGCTCCAAATACTAATGAGAAAGGATTCTGACCAGTAGCATTCTTTGAAGTGGTCCTATCTGCCCAAAGAACAAAAGGTAGTTCCTCGGCCCACTTTCCTTTCTTAGACCCCAACTTTTTTTTTAGGTTACTGATAATGATTTTGTTGCTTGACTCGGCCTGACCATTAGCCTGAGGATGGACAGGTGTTGAGGTGATCATTTTGATTCCCCAACTGGCACAGAAGTTGGTGGATCTCTTGCCAATGAACTGCGAGCCATTGTCACACACTATCTCTGCCGGGATTCCAAATCTTGTCAAGATATTGCGCTTGATGAATGAGATAACTTCTTTCTCTCTGACTTGAACAAAAGCTTCCGCTTCAATCCACTTCGAGAAATAATTCATCATGGACAGCATAAAGACTTTTCCTCCTGGAGCTCTTGGTAGTTTTCCCACGATATCCATACCCCACTTCATGAAAGGGCAAGGGGATATAATAGGATACAAGGGTTCTGTTGGCTGGTGCAAAATGTTGCTATGTCTCTGGCATGCATCACAACTCTGGGAATAACTCATAGCATCTCTCTTAATCGTGGGCCAAAAGTATCCGGTCCTCGGGATTTTGGCGAATAGTGCTCTGCCCCCAATGTGATTCCCACAGTCTCCTTCATGGATATCCTGAAGAACTTCTTGAGCTTCTGCCTTCTCCAAGCATCTAAGATATGGTCCTGCAAGAGATTTTTTGTATAATATATCATTCATTATAGTATATGGGATTACCTTCGTGCGAAAAGCTCTTGGGTTTTCATCCTTGGGGATAACTCCATCCTGAATATATCTCCTGATCGGGATAATCCAAGAATTTTCATTATCCTCAGAGTTTTTGACTATCTTATCTTCATCATCTTCTGATATTTCATTAACACCTTGCTCTTCTATTGCCGGGCTCAGGATATGTATAATAGGAATCTTGACACCTTCCGGTATTCTGAAGGATGAAGGTAAGTATGCTAGGGCATCTGCTTCAACATTCTCTTCTCTAGGTACCTGTGAAATATCAAACATTTCGAAACATTTTGCTAGTTTTTTTACAAGCTATAAATATGTCATTAGTTTTTCTCCTCTAACAGTATACGAACCATTAAAATGATTAGTTAATAATAATGAATCAACATGTACTTGAATAAACCTGATTTTCATGTCTATTGCTAGTTGTAATTCTGCTATCAAAGCTTCATATTCTGCCTCATTGTTTGTGGCTTGGAATCCTCAGGATATGGATTGAGGTATAATGTCCCCCTATGGCAATTTCAGTAGGATCCCGAGACCTGTTCCTCTAACATTTGAAGCACCATCAGTGTATAGGGTCCACTTATCTTTGGCTTCTTCAAGTTGTTGGATTTCCAAGTCTGCTTCTTCATTAAGTTCACTGGTGAAATCAGCCACAAAGTCTGCTAATGCTTGGGATTTTGATGGCAGTCCTGGGTTCATATGCTATATCATTTGCACTCAGCTTTACAGCCCATTTTGCCATCCTACCTGACATTTTTGGTTTTCTCAAAACAGACTTAATAGGGTAATTAGTTTTAACATGAATAGAATGAGTATCAAAATAATGTCTAAGTTTATTAGATGCCATAATAAGTGCTAAAATTAATTTCTCAAGACAAGAATGCCTGGTCTCAGCATCCAATAGACTTTTACTTACATAATAGATGGAATGATGTTGACCTTCTAGATCCTTAGCTAAAACTGCACTCACAACATTATTTGATACAGCTAAATATAGAGATAGAGGTTCACCTTCCTCGGGTTTTACCAGTAGAGGAGCAGAAGAAAGATAAGCTTTTAAGGACAAAAAGCTTCCTCATGCCTACTGGTCCATTCGAACTTCTTGTTTTTCCTCAGAATATCGTAAAACTCTTTGCACTTTTCTGAGGATTTGGATATGAATCTGTTGAGCGCCGCTATCCTGCCAGTTAGCCTTTGAACATCTTTGACTGATGCTGGGGATTTCAGACTCAGGATAGCTTGTATCTGCTCCGGACTTGCCTCTATCCCCATTTTGGTGACCATGTATCCCAAGAATTTGCCAGCCTTCACTCCAAAATGGCACTTTGCAGGGTTCAGCTGCATGTTATATTTGTCGAGGATATCAAATGCATTCCTTAGATCCTGGAGATGATCCTCAGCTTTCTTAGACTTCACCACCATATCATCAATATATACTTCCATCGTGTCCCCCGGTTACTCTTTGAACATCATGTTAACTAACCTCTGGTAGGTTGCACCTGCATTTCTAAGTCCAAAGGGCATAGCAATATAACAATAAATACATGTGGGAGTCATGAAGGCTGTGTCTTCTTGATCTGAGGGCTCCATTTGGATTTGCTAAAATCCTGAGGATGCGTCCATAAATGTCAGCATCTCGTGGCCGGCTGTAGCATCTACCATTGAATCGATGTGTGGTAGAGGGAATGGATCTTTAGGATAAGCCTTATTCAAGTCTATGAAGTCCATACAAACTCTCCATTTTCCATTATTTTTCTGCACAACAACCACATTTGCTAACCATCGAGGATATTGGACTTCCCTAATCATATTTTCCTTCAAGAGTCTTTCAACTTCTTCTTGGATGATTATGTTTCTCTCAGGTGCAAACTTTCTTCTCTTTTGATGGAATGGCCAGAAAGAATTATCAATTCCAAGTTTATGTGTTATAATATCTTTGGAATTACCTGTCATGTCTTCATGTTTCCATGCAAATGTTGACAGTCTCGACTTGAGGAAATCGAGCAACTTCGACTCAATATCCTCAGGAATGCTCGTTCCTATCAGCACTTTGACTTCAGGATCCTCGGGATAAGGAAGTACTTCTTTAATTTATTGTTCCCTAGCCTCCATTACGTCTCGTGCTGGCTTCTGTAATTGCTACGCCTGTTGATATTTGGCAGTACACTTCATAGAAGAGGTGTAGCAATTCTTTGCATCTTGTTGATCGCTGATGATTTTGATAACTCCCCACGGACTTGGGAGTTTCACACATTGGTGATAAGTAGAGGGAACTGCTTTCATGTCGTGTATCCAGGGCCTGCCTAATATAATATTGCAACAAGACAAACAGTCAATAACACAAAATTTTTGTATTTTATTTACCCCTTCGACGTATACTGGGAGTTTTATTTCCCCAATAGTGCTCTTAGTCTCTCCGCTGAATCCAACCAATACTGAGGAACTGAGAACGATTTCATCCTCAGGAATATTCATCTTTCTAAGCACATCTAATTAAATAATGTTGACAGAGCTTCCACCATCTACGAGGATCCTGCGCACATAATGGTTAGCCACATATAATGTTATTACCAAACTATCATGGTGAGGATACTGAATGTCGACTCTATCGCTTTCATCGAAGGTCATGGTCTTTGCTTGAGTGAGAATGGATGTCTTTTTTGGTCTGTCAGCCACTTCTAACTTCCTTTGATCAACATTTCTTTTTGCAGCAGAATAAGAGGTTCCGCAAATGGCAGATCCTCCAGATATGAACATGATTGTTCTTGCGTCTGTTGGTCGAGGAGTCGCCTTTTCAGGAATATTTTCAGGATTTTGTTCCTTTCCCTTCTTCCGGCCAAGTAGCTCTTTCAAGTGGCCTTTGCTGAGAAGATAACTAATCTCTCTTCTGAGTGCAATGCAATCATCAGTCAAGTACCCAAAGTCTTCGTGGAAGGCACACCACTTTGATTTGTCTTTGTAGGCTCCTTGTTTTTCCATCTTCTTTGGCCACCTAGCTTTTTCACCTAAATCCTGCATGGCACAAATTAATCCACCAATATCAACAGAAAAAACAATATTTAGAGACCTTAGGATATTCTTCATCATCTACTGCATTGATCCTTGGGTTATCAGGCTTATAGTAAGGCTTTGATCGATATGATTTTCCCGGGGATTCGGCCATCCTGTTCGTCTGATCGTATTTCGGGATAAAGATCTTATAGTTTTTCTTATCATCTTCGAGCCTGATAAACCTCAGAGCTCTGCTTCTTGCTTCGTCTAATGACCTGCATGGAGTCATAACAAGATCATCATAGAAAGAGGAGCTTTTTTCTAACCCCAACTTAAGAGCTTCCACTGCCGAAGCCGGGTTTAGATTTGGAATTTCTAGTGACTCCTTGCTAAACCTGGTAATAAAATCTCTCAAGGATTCATCAAGATTCTAGGTAACCCTATAAAGATCACCTGTCATTTTCTCAAATGTTCTACTGCAAGAAAATTGGTTATTGAACAAGTTAATTAAATGATAACAGGAAGTGATAGTATTAGGAGGAGTACTCAGTAGCCATTTCATGGCTGCTCTGGTCAAGGTAGATCCAAACCCCTTACAAAGACATGCTTCCTTGATTTCCATAGGGATTGGGTTGATCTCCATACGCTGTCTATACTGTGCAACGTGTTCCTCAGGATCCGTTGAACCATCATACAGTTTCATATTTGGGGTTTGAAACCGTTTTGGAATATGTACATCACCAATCGATGACACAAATCGGGATATTTAGTGACTATCAGTGGGAACTTCAGCTATGGGACGGATTACACTAGGAACATTTGATATCATATCCTTAAGCTTCTGTAATTCCCGGGCTAAATTTGAACTTATGCCTGCATCCTGCAAAAATCCTTGATTAGCATTAAAGGGAATTGTATTGAAAGTGTTACCCTGATTAGTATTCTAAGGAGCAGTCTGGAGGTTGTAGCTTGCATTCCCGAACATAGTATTTCCTGGAGTGACAGATGGAGTGGTAGAAGTGTTAGATTGCATCGGGATAAAGTCTCCCTGGTGCACCTCAGAGGACCCTACAAATTGCCGAGTTTGAGCAAACGTCTGCTGAGGATTGAAGAGCCCTGATGGATACACTCCTGAGAATCCTGCCTATTGCGGAAATCCTGCGGATACCACCTGCTGATAAGGACCTGAGGATCCTGACTGGTGGGACAATCCTGAGGATCCGGACTGCTGGAATGATCCTGAGGGTCCTCCCTGCTGCGACAATCCTGAGGATAACGCCTGCTGATAAGGACCTGAGGATCCTCCCTGTTGCGATAATCCTAAGGATCCTGCATGTTGAAACGGCCCAGCAAAGGATGCTTGCAGGTATCCTTGGGATCCGGATGAGTACAATCCTGCAGACTCCGAGTGCTGGAAGAGTGAGGATTCAGGGTTGTACGCCGTGGTTGACTCCGGATGTAACAATCCTGAGGATCCTGGAGGAGTAAAATTCAGAGATCTCGGGATTAATGGTGTGAATTCTTCCGCCGGCTTCTTGGCTTTTTTGATGTCTTCCAGTTCCTTCACCAGCATCTGGTTGGTCTTGTTCTGGCGATCCATCTGTTCCTATAATCTCTTATATATGGGCAAAAGTTCGTTATTAGTTACCGTAATGGGATCCTGGGGAGATGGTCTCGTTCCCGCGAACACCAGAGTGGCTCTTTCTTCTGAATGTTGTCAAGTTTCTTTGGGATACCACCAGCAGGAGGAGGAGGCATAGAAGGCCTCACAGAGGAATCCAAAGCCGCGATAGAAGAAAAAATAATTTTCGGTTGGGTAGACGTGTTGTGGATATTGAAAGTAGGGTTTAGTTTGAGAGTTGATAATGATCAAAGCACCGATTGCCCCACGGTGGGCGCCAAATTGTTTCGGTCAAAAATTAACAAAGTAATTTTTGATGAAATTAGTACGTGAGGTAGAGTGCTTGATGGTAAAATGAATGAACACAACGATGTGATTACGAGGGAAAAAGCCCTTGATTGTGATAATCTTCGGCACAAAAAACCCCCGGACGGTGAAAACTATCACCGTCACTTTTATTAATAGTAAAAATTTGGTTACAACTGGTGGAGCTGATATGATATCGAGAGCTAAGTGTTACAGTGATTGCTAGTAGCTAAGTAGTGAGAGTGTGTGTTCTAAACGTATCTAGCCTGATAAACCTTAGGGCTCTGCTTCTTGCTTCATCTAATGACCTGCATGGGGTCATAACAAGATCATCATAGAAAGATGAGTTTTTTTCTAACCCCAACTTAAGAGCTTCCACTGCCGAAGCCGGGTTTAGATTTGGAATCTCCAACGACTCCTTACTAAACCTGGTAATAAAATCTCTCAAGGATTCCCCAGGATTCTAGGTAACCTTGTAAAGATCACCTGTCAATTTCTCAAATGTTCTACTGCATTAAAACTGGTTATTGAACAAGTTAATTAAATGAGAAAAGGATATGATAGTATTAGGAGGAATACTCAATAGCCATTTCATGGCTGCTCCAGTCAAGGTAGACCCAATCTCCTTGCAAAGACACGCTTCCTTGATTTCCATAAGGATTGGGTTGATCTCCATACGCTCTCTATACTGTGCAACATGTTCCTGGGGGTCCGTCGAACCATATATAGCTTCATATTTTGGGTTTGAAACCGTTTAGGGATCTGTACATCACCAATTGATGGTACAAATCGGGATACTCTGTGACTATCAGTGGGAACTTTAGCTATGGGACGGATTACACCAGGAACATTTGATATCATGTCCTTGAGCTTCTGTAATTCCCGGCTAAACTTGAACTTATGCCTGCATCCTGCAAAAATCCTTGATTAGCATTAAAGGGAATTGTATTGAAAGTGTTACCCTGATTAATATTCTGAGGAGTAGTCTTGGTATTGTAGCTTGCATTCCCAAACACAGTATTTCCTTGAGTGACAAATGGAGCAGCCGAAGTGTTAGCCTGCATCGGGATGAAGTCTCCTTGGTGCACCTCAGAGGACCCTGCAAACTGCTGAGTCTGAGCAAATGGCTGCTGAGGATTGAAGGACCCTGATGGAGGCACTCCTGAGAATCCTGCTTGTTGATGAAATCCTGAGGATAACGCCTGCTGATAAAGACCTAAGGATCCCATCTGGTGGGACAATCCTGAGGATCCAGACTGTTGGAATGATCCTGAGAGTCCTGCCTGCTGCGACAATCCTGAGGATAACTCCTGCTGATGAAGACCTAAGGATCCCGTCTAATGGGACAACCCTAAGGATCCCACCAGATAGAACAATCCTAAGGATCCAGACTGTTGAAAAGATGAAGATCAATCCTGAAGATCCTGGAGGAGTGAAATCCAATGATCCTGGAGGAGTGAAATCCAAAGATCTCGGGATTAGTGGTGTAAATTCTTTCGCCGGCCTTTTGTCCTTCCTGATATCTTCCAGTTCCTTCACAAGCATCTAGTTGGTCTTATTCTGGCGATCCATCTGTTCCTGTAACCGTCTATAAAGAGACAGTAGGTCGTTGTTGGACACCATGATGGTATCTTGGGGAGACGGCCTTGATCCCGAGAACACGGGGGTAGCAGGTTTCTTCTGAGTGTTGTCCGGTTTCTTCGGAATAACACCAGCAGGAGGAAGAGGCATAGAAGGCCTCACAGAGGAATCTGAAGCCGTAACAGAAGAAGAAACAATTTTCGGTTGGGAAGACATGTTGTGTATGTTGAAAGTAGGGTTTAGTTTGAGACTTGATAATGATCAAATCACTGTTTGCCCCACGGTGGGCGCCAAATTGTTTCGGTCAAAAATTAACAACTTAACTTTTGATTAAATTAGTACGTGAGGTAGAGTGCTTGATTGAAACAAAGTGAACCCGATGATTTGATTACAAAGGAAAAATCCCTTGATTGTGAGAATCTCCGGCACAAAAAACCCCCGGATCTAAGTGTTACAATGAATACTAGTAGCTAAAGCAGTGTAGTGTGTGTTCTAAATGATTCTATCAGCTCGTTTAAATAGACAAAGTAGTACAACTGAAATTCCGAATAATCCGGAAACCCTAGACTAATTCTTCCATGATCCGTTGCTTTCCCACGTTCGAGTTGACGAAGTTCAAATAATATTCGTTGCAATCCCACGTTCTTATAGTCACATTAATCACGTGGTCTGATCTGCAAAACAAATGAAAATAGTATAGGACAATTGAATTAGTCAAATATCATTCTCGGAATATTAGCGTCGGCAGGATAGCTCGGAATCCTTGAATCGTAGTTAATCCTGAGGATAAAAAATTAACACCCAACATAAACCAAGCTAAAACCAAGTATTTTGGTGGATCGAGCAAGGTTTATTCATAATAATCAGTGGTTCCAGCAAGCTTGAATAAATTTGATAAAGAAATTACTTAAAGACTTCAATCGAGTAAGGTTCAACCCCGAGCAAGCTACAGTGTCACCAGCACACTTGGGTTTTGTTCAAATAAGTTAATGCAACAAAAGGTTGAAGGGATCTCTGAAGAACAAGTTTGCTTGTAGGATATATACCGATCAAAGTTTGGTATTATTAGGAAGTTTGAAGCCTGCTTGATGAATATTTTCTAAGGAAAAAATTCTAAGTAAAGCTTAATCGGAGAACTGTTCCCCGGCACACTTAATGGTTACCAGGTCTGCTCGCTAAAGAAAAAAGCTGCAAAGCTTGCTCTACGACCTGTTTAGACTTAGAATATTTTGTAATACGTTTGAATATGTTTAATATAAATCATTTGGGTTTCTAAAAGGAATTTCAGGTGTCAGGGAAGGCCTATAAAAGGAAACTTTAGGGCACGCCTATAAAAACAACAAACACTAAGCGAATATTGTGATTTGACGGTTGTCTCCCTCCTGTACGTAAAACTGCTTTTAGAACTCGATATGACCATTATGAATTTCTGGTTATGCCATTTGGTCTAACGAATGCACCTGTTGTATTCATTGTCCTTATGAACAGAGTTTGTAAGTCATACTTAGATAAATTCACGATAGTATTCATCGATGATATACTTATTTATTCACGAAATAAGGAAGAACATGAGCAACACTTGAAATTAATCCTAGAGTTGCTAAAGAAAGAAAAGTTATATGCCAAGTTCTCTAAATGTGATTTCTGGCTTCGAGAAGTCCACTTTCTAGGGCATATAATTAATGAAAATGGTATCCATGTTGATCCCACAAAAATTAAAGCAATTAAGAATTGAGAGACACCAAGGTCACCCACTGAAGTGCGGCAATTTTTGGGATTGGCTGGTTATAACCGTAGATTTATCGAAAAATTTTCCTTCATAGCTCAACCTTTAACCCAGTTAACCCAGAAGGACAAAAAATACAATTGGACTGAGAAGCAAGAAGAAGCTTTCCAGCTACTTAAGCAAAAGTTGTGTAGTGCACCAATCTTGTCACTTCATAAAGGAACATACGAATTTGTAGTTTATTGTGATGCTTCACGATTAGGACTCAGATGCGTGCTTATGCAAGGAGATAAAGTGATAGCTTATGCATTACGACAACTCAAGAAAGAATTACACAACACATGATCTGGAATTAGGAGTTGTGGTATTTGCCTTCAGAATCTGGAGACATTGCCTCTATGGCACCAGGTGCACGATCTTCACTGATCACAAAAGTCTCCAGCTCATATTTGATCAAAAAGATCTTAATATGAGACAACGAAGGTGGGTAGAACTACTCAACGACTATGACTGCGACATTCACTACCACCCCGGTAAAGCAAATATTGTAGATGATGCCTTGAGTAGAAAAGAAAGAGAAAAACCACTTTGTGTCCATGCATTAGGATTAACAATTCAGACAAGTCTACCACTCGAATCCGCGATGCACAAAGAGAAGCTTTGAAACCTCGGAACATAAAAGCCGAGAGATTGCGAGGTATTGAATGTGAATTCATAGCAAAATCGTATGTTACACTATACTTGATCGACCGAGTTTGGGTACCATGATTTGGGAATTTACGAAACCTAGTAATGGATGAAGCACATAAATCCAATTACTCAATTCAGCCAGGATAAACCAAATGTACAAAGATCTCCAAGAATTCTATTGGTAGCCAAATATGAAAGGAGATATAGCGGTCTATGTCAGCAAGTGTCTGACATGTTCAAAAGTGAAAGCTGAACACCAGAAGCCATCTGGACTGTTACATCAGCCTGAGATTTCGCAATGGAAATGAGAAAATATTACCTTGTATTTTGTGACCAAACTACAAACTAGCCCCAACAACCACAATTCCATTTGGGTTATTGTGGATCGATTGACAAAATCCGCTCATTTCATTCCCATCCGTGTGAAGGATAGCTTAGAGAAACTAACTCGACTTTATTTGAATGAGATTGTAGCCAAACATGGTGTACCTGTTTCAATTCTATCTAGCAGAGACGGTCGTTTCGTTTCTCAATATTGGCAATCCCTGCAAAAATCCTAGGGACACCATTGGACATGAGCACCAATTATCACCCCCCAAACCGATGGTCAAAGATAAAGAACCATCCAAACGTTGGAAGATATGTTGCAAGCCTGTGTTCTTGATTTCGGCAAAACTTGGGATGCCCACTTACCTTTAGCAAAAGTTTCCTATAATAACAACTACCACTCTAGTATTAAAGTTGCACCATTTGAAGCTTTATACGGGAGGAAATGTCGATCCCCTCTTTTTTTGGGCAGAGATTGGAGAAAAACAACTAACAGGACCTGAGATTGTTCAGGAGACCCCCGACAGGGTCTTCCAGATCAAAGACAGGTTGAAGGCTGCAGCAAACCGATAGAAGAGTTATGCCGACAATCGCAGGAAACCATTGGAATTCCAAGTAGGAGATCAAGTACTATCTAAAGTCTCACCCTGGAAAGGAGTGATCAGAATCGGAAAAAGAGGAAAACTAAGTCCTCGATATGTTGGACCATTCAAAATCATCGTTCGAATTGGTCCGGTAGCATATCGAATCGAACTGCCTTCAGAGTTGAACGGAATGCGCGATGTGTTCCACGTATAAATCTGAAGACATGCTTATTTAATGATTCATTGATTGTTCATGTTGAGGATATTCGAGTTGACGATAAGCTTCGATTCGTCGAAGAGCCTGTAGAGGTCATGGACTTGAAAATACAAAAGCTTAGACGAAATCAAATCAAGCTAGTCAAAGTTCTTTGGAATTCAAGGCTAGGTCCTGAGTTCACATGGGAACGACAACATCAGATGAAACAAAAATATCCTCATGTATTTCGAGTAGAGTCTGAAGCCAGTGACACTTCCTAAATTTCGGGACAAAATTTCTAAAAGGAAGGAAGAATGTAACACTCGACAAAAATTATCACTAATGTAATCATGATTGGCATCATAATTTCATTTTATGAATAAAACCTTTCTTTATTAAGATTCAATATCTTGCAACGTCAACAAAAAATCCACATTTTGACACGTAACGAGCATAACGCGAAATAACCTTGGGCAGCGGGCCAGAAAATAAATAAATTTTTATATGATTAAATGGCCCCAAAATTTAAAATATATGTTAAAACATTGGAGACAATGTATAAACATAATTTTAGAAGGTTCGAATTGCAAAAACTGAGAAATAAGTAAGCGAAAGCCAGTATAGGACCCAACACAAACTACTTTCAGAAAAATAGTTTTCATAGTCCGAATTGTCAGGAATTTAATTTCGTTCAAAGTCTGACAAAAATTATTAGAAACGGGATCTGATTGATTATCTAAAACTTAAACCGATTTGGACTGATGATATGAACATGAATCATTGACAAAAATTATTAGAAACGGGATCCGATTGATAAAAATTTTGGTTAGTTATTGATCAATAGGACTTATGATATGAACATGAATCATTGAATTGTTAGTATTAAAGTTGAATATAGCAAGAACTTGTTCATAGTTTGCAATTTGGGGATTTTTGAATTTCTTGGATTAATTGATGATTTTGATGAATTAATAAAACTTGAAAGTGATATGGATTAATGTTATGGGATACTGAATAGGGTATATGCTAGTAAATTTATAAAACTATTAGATAATACGTGAAGATTGTTGAAATTGTTAGATTGCCAATTAAGGAAACTTTTTTGAATGAAAAGTTGAATCCTTGATTTTGATATGAATACTTAGCATATATGTGTTTGATATATAATAAATTGCATACCTGAACAAAGATAGGATGCATTGTTAAAGTATAGATTGAATTAGCATATTGATAATTTGCCACTTACTTGCTAGAAATAGAAACTTTGTAACATGATTAATTGAAAGATCGAAACTTAAATAGAACATTAGGGTGAATGAAACTATGTGAAACTAGATGAATGAGATAAACAAAGATTCATACTTAATCATGACTGAAAGATTGATAGAATTATCAAAAATTAAAAGTTATTATAATAAGAAACTTTGTTAGTTAAACACTTAGGAAATTCATAAAAATGATGAAATGCATGAGCTAATGATTTGATGATATGAATGACTTGATTGGAATAAGTTGATTATTAGATAATGATAGGAATAATCATAAAGTTGTTAATTGATTCTAGAAAAGGACTTACATGATTACACACACATGTTAGAACCTTTCAAATAAAAATAAAGAATATAGTTGTAAAGTATTAATTTGGCTAGTTGTGAGAGTCATAATAATAGGTTGAAATCTGGATTTTTAAGTCTTAATATGATGTTTATTCATATTTTAAATGATAAGCTTGATTAGTGGCATTGTTAATAAACTTAAGTTACGAATTAGAAGCTTGAAATTGATTATATGTGTTATATGAAACTATGTTATCAAATATAGAATTAAGGATGAATTATGTGTTATAATGTGTATATATTTAGTTCATAGGATTATTGGTGTGGACTTACTTGACTTATTTTATTTGTCGGTAACTTTAACGGTCGAAAAATCGGCTTTTAAACGTAAATCGACAAGACGATTAGTGACTGCTTTAGAACAGCCCCTAAAGTTGTATACTTATATATAAAGTAAGTTAATATATGAGAAAATGACAAGATAACAAAACTTGGTCCTAAACAGTTCGTGTCGCGAAAACCGACACGAAAACGTTAAAAGTTGATATTTTAATAAAATATTAAAGAAAATGATAACATATTTTTGTAAAATAACTTCTAAAAATTAACTGATATATATGTAACAAGTATTTTTCAATATTTAAAAGTTATATTTTATACAAAAGTCGAAAAGTTTGTTTTTAAACGCGAAACCGACGAAACTGGCAAAACCGACAAGATTCATTGAAAATGATAATTTAATATTTTCTTAAAGCTTTCCAGCAACTGAAACTTTAATATTTTATTATATTTATATATATACTTTATTAATTAATTTAATTATTAAGACAATAGTTAACGAAACCCTAACTATACGTACTCGTTAACTTAATAGGAACTTACTTGCTTATATGCTTGTGTGGACATTAGACTAGGACTAACAACTTAAAGATTGTTATAAAATAAAACTCAAACTAAGTTTTATTAACAACACGTGTACTAATATAGGACACGCGATTTTTGGAACGAAAAGCTTCAACGGTGAGTTTCTCTATCGACCCTTCGTTTTCAAATTGTTTTTATTGTGTTTTGGGGAAAAAACATATTCTTTCTACTGATTTTTATTGAAACTTTTATAAAGCATTTTATTTTACAAACCGTGTAAAAAGTGGGATATGTCAACAATTAATTAAATAACTTTTAACCGAATTAATAAGAGTACAAAAATATTGGTAGATCTATCGGGGGTGAATCCCCCCCCCCCCCCAATTTCTAATCGCGTTGGGTTAAAAGTGAGAATATTTTGAATATGGTAGGTATCGATTTATCAATTTTGATAGTCATACACTTGTTGTATTCCTTGCTAGTCTACAACAGTATGATTTGTTTAAAAAATAAAATGCTTCGTTTTTATGGCAAGTTCGATTATTAAAAATTTTAAAGATATAATTATCATGTTAAAAGAATGGTAGGAAAAGATTACCACCATTTCTTATGGTAAAAGAATGGTCATTGAACCATTGTATGGTGAGAATTTATATGTACTCGTTTACTTTATTTATCGATAAATTAATATAATATTGTTATTTTTATGATGACTTGGATGGAAGTTTCGGTTGCCTTACTTTCATAATAATATATATGTAAATATATATATATATATATATATATATATATATATATATATTATTTTCAATAAAGAGAACTCACCAACATTCGTTTTTGACGTTTATTTTTAATATGCTTTTCAGGTAAGTGATGGCTTCGAGGGTACAAGGAAAAGAGAGCGTTGGATGCGTGTTTGAATAATATAGGAAACCGGGATTTTTAATAAACCGTTCAATAGCACGTGTTTAACTCCATGTAAAGAATTCTATTAAACAAAAGTTTACCTTTTATTATTAAATATTTTGTTGTATTATAATTGGCTATCGGCATCTGTCACCACCCGAACGACTTAGTTAAAGTCTTCAGCTGTCTTGATTAAGGTTTTCGGGATGTGACAGATAGTTTTTGAATATATACTTCATTTATCCCAAACCGATAACAAACCTCCTAAGCGGCCCCTCGTTGAACTGCACGCGTAATCAAAAATTAAAGTTTTCCCACTTTGACTTAAATTTACTCAAATCCAATTTTGTCATATATGTTTCCTGGAGAGGATTTTGTCATATGTGTTTCCTGGAGAGCCAGAAAACTGACTCCATATTTACCACATAACTTTTCTTTTTTCATCTTATTCTGTTTTTGCATATTTCCGCTCCCACATGAATTTATAAAAACAATACATTCATTGATACACTATCGTCTCACTCATCCTCCTTAATAATTTTTCCAGGTCTTCTTTGTTTTCTTTAAGATCATAACCCATAACAATGCTGATCTAAGTATTTGGCACTAGCTCATTAATCATAGAACCACCATGCAAAACCTTTTAACGTGGTTTTCTTTTGTTTAAAATTCCCCCACTTTCTTTTATTCTCAAAACACACTCTTCCGATAAAGTCCTAAAAGAGGAATGGCATTCATTGTTGATTAATTCCTCATAGTGATAATAGAAAAAAATGATAATATGATAAACCAATTAATTGTATGCATACATGTTACAACATGGAGAGTAGTAACCGCATCCGAGAAGGATGTAGACGACATGGTTGTCAACTTGGTCGAGTTCCCCTTTAGAGTGTATAGTTAAGGATGGTGATTAGGATTCTTAAGAGGAGCCTAGTTTTAGGAGAGATGAGGCACGTGATTTCTTATGTGTGTGAGATTAGGTTATGATTTTAATTTATTATCTCTATATATACACCCAAGGGGAAACCCTTAACACCACCCGGGGGCACCCGATTTTATTAGTTTTCATTTACCTAACCACTAAAATTTTGACACCTCTCCCCCAACCTCTCTCACACCACTACACCCCTAAAATACAATTTATCTTCTTGCTGACTGGACACCACGTGGCACACTTCTGCCCCGATTCTCCCCCTACCACTACGCACGGTCTTATTAGCTAGTAAAGGTAATATGATCTATCAACAATTACCAGACTAATATATAATAAGGTATAATTAATATTTTGATCTATTATAATATAAATGATTATAATGGTCACATATAAATATATAATTATATATTTATTCATACATTCTCCCACTTGGCTAAGTAATCATTATTTATGAGTATTAGATAAGCCTAATCAGGAGTTAACACTCATTTTAGCTTTAAACTTAAGCTGGAGCATAGAAATACAGTCATTGAATTGAACATCAGCTCAAGACCCCCATTAATCATATTTTTGTCCTTATTTAAAACTTAAGTAGTTATGATCAAAATTTTCAAGTAAGCCCTTCAAACTTTTGATTTGTATAATACTTTGTCTATATATCATTATGCATGCAGAACAAATTATGAGACATACAAAATCGAAACTGGTGAGGAAAAATCAATAGTTAATCATTCACAGTGTGATATGTAGTTATACATAGTCATCAATAAACCTGTTATGGTTATAAGCGCTTTCAAAATAATTATGGGCGATACACCTTTAGTTATAGGATCACTAAGCATATCATGAATGTTTTCATATTAAGCATATCATGAATGTTTTCGATGTGAAAATTTAGTTCTCTCAATTTGTTCATAAACGAATAATTAATTTCATATCGAACTTTAATACAACACCTCTCGAATTGTTACTGTTTGAGAAAACATGGTAGCTGAATTTATCACAATAAGTTTTCATTATATAATTTATATGGAGTTAACAATCTTATAATTCCAATGATAAATTTTCAACAACATTTAATGACAATTACTATGTAATTAATCAACATATTATGTCATTATTACTTAGGTTGTTGTTATCAGTTCATTATGACTCCTCCACGAAATAGATTTATCTACCGATATAAGAATATATCCCGAAAGTTACATTTGTTATCTTTGAATATTACAAAGTTTAAAGTAATCAACCGGTTTGAGTTCTCACTTTTCTTCTTTTAAATTACATTCTCTCCTTTCCTTTAAAGATATTTAATACTCTTTTAGATGCTTCATATTAACTATGACATATCTAGTTCGTTGCAATTTGAATAATATATGTACGAGTATATACTTGAACCTACATAAGTCTTCTACGTAATGAAGCATAAGGAAATAATCTGTGTTCCTGTTATCCTCTAAAGGAGAGCAATATAGTTTGTTACATACGTAAGGATCCATTTAAGGTAAGATTATGAAACAAAACTAATGTTTCTTTGGGCCTATCTCATAATGTTATGATATCTATCGTGTAAGTGATAACTCTAAGATCTATCATATCAAAGTATGTATGAACAATGTTTTGACTTATGTAACATATACTTATCAAAAGAATGTCATCAATATAAAGACAAGTTTGTTTTAGTTGCTCCCACTAATCTTGAGGTAGGTATATTAATCAACTTGGTTCTTGAGAGTTGTATTAAGATTTCATAACATTATGATATTTGCATTTACCCATACACGGATTTTATTAACTTACATACTAAGTGTTCTTTGACCTTCAGTTTAGAACATTCAAGTTGTTTCATGAACATGTAAATATATAAGTCAATTTTTAGAGAAACTTGTTTTAATGTTCATTTAATGTAGCTCTAAACTATTTTAAGCTACAGTATGGTGTACAAAAGGTGTAATCGGAGTTAAAGTTGGAGTAAAATTTAATGACACTCTTTCCCCGCCTCTTGTACTTATGGCAAGTCATTATAAGAACTTTTACTGTTCCTACTAACCTTAGTAACCTTTAAAAATTAAAATGCTTATAGTCAATACTTAAGACCAATAAATTCTAATAGAGAAACAAGTTGATAATGTTAGTTGTTGTAGTTTCTCTTGGTGAGGATTATCTTATTATTGGTAAGATATCTAATTATACCCACATTTAAGCTACAATAAAAATTTTGTAAGAATAGTATTAAATTCTAAGGAGATAAGTTTTATGGTGAACAATGTAACATTTATGGATTTTTCTTGCTAATAAATATTAGTCTTTTGTACTCATTTAATAAAGTTCTCGTATTCATTTCATTGTCTACATTTATTAGTGTTAAATTATATGTTATTTATTGAATAACATTAACTTTGTATGCGTAATTATATGATCATATACTCATTTCATCATAACTATGCATAATCGTTAATATGACACGTTGAACCGGAATGCCTAGATTAATATTTTAAAACATGTAACGAAATATTTTGTTATTATTATTTTTATCCTAAGTATTTAAATTAATCATGTGATTAAAAAAGTGAAACATTCTAGAACATTATATCTTAACCTTGTTTCCCAAGTATTACTTTATCTTTTCATTTTATTTGAAAAAAAAAAGTAAAAAAATAAAATAAAGTGTTTGAAAAAAAAAACGTGTCGTGAGATATTCAAAATGTCATTATCATTTTGTTGCTTTTTATACTTATTATCATTATCATTATTAATATTAACTTATCTCTCAATCTTTAAACAAGTTTTATCTATATCTAAATCATATTCAAACCTCCTAACCTTCACTATAAATAGAGCCTCTCATTCTTACTATTTTTCACACCAAATCTCATTCTCTCTTTTCTCTCTAAGTATAAACAAGTCTATATAATTATTTTGCTTTTCACTGTTGTTCCTTATACATTTTTGCTTTCTATTATGAATTTCTTGTTTGTTCTTATGTTCTTGAGTTTTTTTTTGAATCTTCATAGTTGTTCATATACCCTCACCATGATCATCATAATATGTTATTAAAATCCTTAATATTTGCTTTAAAGATTATGATGGCCATGTTATTCCAAGAAATCACAATTATTTTCTCAAGTTCTTGGATCAAAAATATAATTTTTTCATGAGCAACTATGAATATTCTTATGATCTTCAAAAACTTATAATGTTATCATATTCGAAAATTATAATATTTACATAATTAATCCTTATACTTTCATAAGTGTCAATAAACATTCTAAACTATAATATTTACACTTTAAACTATGTACTTTCATAAATGTCAATAAACATCCTAAACTTTAATATATACACTTTGAACCCTATACTTTCCAATACACAAACCTATATGATATACACTTTTAACCTCAAACTTTCTTATTTATCAAAACCATTCTAAACATTTTGAGTTAGTATAAAAATAGAGTATAAACTGAGTATGTATGTATCTAACAAGCAAACGGTTCTGTATAAGGCAAGAGTGGCGTGAATATTCCCATTGGACCCGTGAATCTTACCAGGGAATCAACTTGATGGAGGTCATGCTCTTGGTTTAGAACATTCTAGTATGCAACACTCTAACTAATTTAGAAATCAAAACTTAATCTAGGGCATCCTGTGACCGGTTCAACAAACTCTTGCTCGTGTTCGTGTTCATCCGTCAAGAAAGGTGAGTTCATAGCCCCTTTTACATGTTTTTTAAACGTTTTATACTTTGGGGTGGAAACATGCAACTTATTTCTTCTATGGTTTATAAATGTTATTTGATTCAAGCCTTATTCATGATATTCATTGTGTGTGATCATTACAAGTATATACTTAATCGCATGTACAACCATTAACTTGTTAAGCCCGTGGTAGTATGATGATAGATCTATTAGCCCGAGCCTCCCACTCAGGCCTCGGGTAGAGGCTTGTGTGTTCTAAATCCAATGAGCGTTAAACATTAAACATAATAGTCTAATCATGGATTAGACGACTTGCTAATCGTATCAGAGGTTTGGTTGTAATCACTAAAGTATACAAAGTAACTCGACACATATGGAATGTTTTCAACATAAAACATATTTTTCTATTATTTTAAATTTAAAACCTATGTTCTCACCAACTATTTTTAGTTGACACTCTCGCATGTTTTTCAGGTGATAGGATATAAGTTATGAAGATTCATAAAGTATCACTTAGGGGATGTGTCAGATCTAGAAGTTTAAATAAATCAAGTGTTATGTCTTGCTTGTTATTTGAATTATGTTTGGTTTAAACAATGTGTTGGTTTATTTTAATAACAGTTTTTACATTTAATACCATGTGCATGATTTCAATCTACGCACGCCCCGGCGTTTCTGCCTTCGGCCAGGGGGTGTGACAAGCAGTGTCATGTAGCAGCAATGTATAGTGTGCAAGAGGTGTAAATTGAGATGATTTCAAGTTTTACCCCCACCTCTTGCAAGTTATGATTAAGACACTTAACTCCCACTGATCTTTGATATCTCCAGAAAAACTACCAGAGAAGTTTCAATGATGTATGTGGCGTAAGAACATATCATACATATTTTAGACTTGATTTGATTTACTTAACGTCCAGATGTCATAAGAAACTTAGGGACAAATTTAGAAGAAATCATATTAAGTATATATATGAATGGATTTCTATAAGTAGTGGACCATACAAGTCAGATTAGATACAAGTAGATAATCTTTAAATGATAAATTAATTGTGTATGAATATTCCATTTTGAATAATTCAACGAATGTCAGTGAAATATAACTTTTGTGTAACATCCTGTTTCCTGTTACGGTTTATAAAATAATAATATTAGTTATTATGAGATGGGCTTGTGTTAGGTTAAATAAATGTGGGTAATGGACTTGGATTAATAAAGAAGGAAGAAAGACCATGGGCTTAAGCCCATGTCCCATAATATATAAACAATATTATTCATCAATCCATTCATTCCACTCATTCCTTACACCATCCAAAACACACACTTAAGCTCTCTCTCTCATCTTTCTATCTTTCTCTAGCCGAACCCAAGAGGAAATCGAGCATCGATCCAAGGTAATGATGTTATGATCTTATATGAATCCAAACCCGCTAGATCTAGTCACGAAACGATGAACCGACACCCTCAACCGTTAAAGCCACGAGATCCGGATGGAATCGGGTATAAATCAATCGAAATACGAGCTTAGGGGTCACCCTAGCTCGGATCCGGATCGAAGGACGAAAAACGGTGGAAAAACGACTGAGATCTCGTTATTCCGGCGAGATCCCGATTTTCCGGTGATGACGGCGCCGGAAAGGCAGTGCCTGTGGTAGGGGAATGTTCTGACATTTTCTGACCTAACCCTAGGTGCGTGTAACGAATGAACTGCCATTCGCTATGCCCATTCGTAAGGAAGGAGTGACGACTTAGCTACATTCGTTGGCTCATTCGTTACGGAGAGGTGACGATTGAACCCTCATTCTTGAGAAGGTCCATTCGTTATAAAAGTTCATTCGTTATAAAGGTCCATTCGTCAAGAAGTAATGAATGAGTCCACGCGTTAGGAGGCAACGAATGAGCCCCATTCGTTAAGGAACTGTATAACGAATAAGAGTTTGATAAAATGATAGAAAGGTCCCTGAACTTAGAATAAAATGGTTTAATTACATAGAAGCACTTAAACTTTATTAATTGATGAAAGATACCTTAAAGGGTTAATGAGTTAACAATATAATATTATTAAATAATTCTAATGGAAATTTTGTTAAGAACAGTTAATGGAAATAAAATTTTTCCAAGTTGACCTGGCAGCTTAACCCCAGCCAGGGGCTCTGCCCCTTGGACCCCGCTAAGGGTTGCCGCCCCTAGAACCCCGCTGCCAGGGGCGCTGCCCCCGGAAGCCCGTTCGTTAAGGGTTATAATTAAACCAGAAACGCGATATGGGTAATGATAGTTAATTGATACGTGTAATTGTTATACAGTTGGCCGCGCACATCTAAAAAAAGAAATAACCATTAACGGTGAACGTATCAGGACGCAGGTGAGTTTCTAGCCCCATTTCCTTGTTATGTTTTATGGGCTGTGTGCATACTCGATGTGATTAGTTAATATACTTACCCTAAGTGGTAAGTGTATGCCTTATATGATTTATATGATAATGATTGAGGTTATGAATGAATGCTTGTTGGTACATGAACGATCTTCGGATATTGCATGTATCGTCAAGAAAGGTGAGTTTACTTAAGATGCATGAATGATATATGAATGATTAAGAATATGTATGAATGTATATAATAGAATGTACGTTTAAAGGATCGTATGTATGGTTGTATGGAAAGAAGGTACCAGGCCTAATAATATCTAAGATAGAAGGGACCAGACCCTAATAATATCTAAGACAGAGAAGAAAGAGACCAGACCCAAATAATATATGAGATAGAGAAGAAAGGGACCAGACTCTAATAATATCTGAGATAGAGAAGAAAGGGACCAGACCCTAAAAATATCTGAGATGGTAAAGATAGTTATGTATGTATTATGAAAGTATGAAAGTGTGATGGTATGAATGAATGTATGAAAGTATGAAAGAAAGAAAGAAAGAAAGAAAGTATATATGTACGAATGAAAGAAAGGTAACAGGCTAAGTATGTAATATGTATCTTCGGATACGTATATATGTAAGTATGTGAATGTATTGTATGTTGCCTGATTAACTAGAATTCACTCAGTGTAGCTGACTTTTAGTATGCACGCAGGTGAGTAGGATAAGACAAGTGTTTTAAAGAGGGACACATGGCAGATGAATAAAGAAGCTGGCATCTGAAGACTCAGTTGTTAATGTTTGAACTTAAAAGACATGTTTTATATTATTTTAAATTGAGACTTATGTCATGAATGGTTGACTTTTAATATTATTCCACGAAAGTTTTAATTCACTTTGATATTTAGAACTGTGTTTATAAGTAAATCCAACGCCAAAGTAGGGCACCGGGACCGGGGCCTTACATTTTTGTAGACCCATATTTATTCCTTAAGCCAAGTAATGTTTAAGGCGTTTTAACACATGATTTAAAGTTACTAAGAATGAGATTAGATGAAAAAATCCTTATAAATCTTATGATGATTTCTCATGAAATTTAGTTTCAATAGATGAAAATTATAGGTCTCATTTTTCTGTTCTTAATTTCTCATTTGCATGATAACAAAAGTTGTAAAAATGTATAGTATCATTTAGTTCTATATTATAAATTTTTCTATCCAGATATTGATAACAAATAATATGAGACTTTAAGGTAAGAGTGACTTTATGTTGGCTATACAAACCGTATAATTTTCATAATGAAGCTTAAGTATTAATACTAAACTGATTAAACTTCAAAATCTATAAGGTATCATAAAGCGTGATTAGAAAACAATTTATTATGGTTCTAATAGACTTAACGTTTAAATTTGTCACTAACACTCTTCTTAGTTACTTGTTGGTTTCCGGTAAGGAAACATATAGAACTAGACTCAACCTATCATGTGTTAATTGGAATATTATGATTAGCAAACTTAGATACCATTAATATATAACTATCAATTTAAGCCAGTTCTTTTGAATTATGGATAGTCTCATTGCTCATGCCTAATTTAATGGCATATTTCAGCAACGGTACTTCTTTTTATAGAACTTAAAGCTAAAAGTAGCATTTGTATTTTGTTCATGGACTTTAGCACTATCCTCTTTTAGGTTATAGTGGTTGTGACGTGAATAACATCTTATTCATTTCTTTTCTTGTACATATGTTGCAGATCAATACACTCATTTTCCTTTGGTACTTTTGAGTATTATAGCCGGTTCTAAAGGCATCAAATTGCACTAGTGAAAATTAGTATGTAATGTACTAGAAAATGTACTTATTTCTATGTATGAGCCCTTAATTTTATGGGTCATGATATTATACATTAAAATGTATTCATGGATATCGTTTAACCTTATTTTTAGAATTTAAAAAGGAATGTCTGCATCTTATGAGCTATTTTGATTATTTTATAGATATTAGATTAGTTTTAGGAAAAACTAAATCTTAAATAACTCTATTTAATAATATGAATATATTGATTATCATAAGAGACATTATGTTTGACCCATCTCATTTGTCATGATCTAGGTTTCTTCTTTATTACTGTTATTTGAAGGAACAACGGGATGATCATGTCTTGTGGGATAAACAAATAACGAGAAGAGCTAAAAGTTAATGAAACTCTTTATAAAACAAAAACATATTGGGTTTGAGATTAGAGTGGATGATTTGAATGAACTAGTAATTTCTAGGAAACAAATTATAGTGAGTAATGTAATGAGATATTAAAGTAAGGCATATTAAAATATGTCCGTAAGATTAATGAATGATCATTAATGTGAGAATTATTATATTTTATTGAAATGTGATATGTCTATTATTAACATCATACTGATAGACTGTTTAAAATTCCACTTATACACAAAATACATCACCTTGGGCATAAGTAAAGTTCATTTAAATATGTATGAAAAACAATTGTGACCCACCTTTGGGCAGAAGTGAGACAATTATTTTAATTATGCACGGATTAACTTTGTTGGATATAAATGTAACACATCACCTTTGGGTAGAAGTGAAACATTTAAATGATGTAGGCAAGATTAACAAAATTTGTATTTGGACTTGAATTAAGGGTAGATGTAACACATCACCTTTGAGCAAAAGTGATACATCAAAATTCATTCAAGTAAAGCTTTTATGTTTTGTAAAAGTTTATAATATTTAAATATTCACACAATTTTTTAATCTGAGTTTTCAGAAAAAAATTTAGTTTCCATGAAAAAGCGGTTTACGGGAAAAAGATAGTTCTTGGTTTTTTATGAGATCTCGGTTTTTACGAGTTCTCAGTTTTATGTGTTCTCGGTTTTTATTGAGATCTCTGTTTTGAGTTTTCGGGAATTTATATGTTTTCGAAAATATTGAGTTTCCAGGATTTTTTATCCCGGTATTTTAGTTCCCGCGAACAGATAATAAAACCCGAAACTATTTAAGCATCCATAACCCATGAACAATTATGACCCATAAACAATTTAAGCCATAAGATTTGGTCCAAATTTAAGGGATTGACTTTATCTACAAGATTTGTGTATTTTTAAAAACAAACTTTTATTAATTTTTCAAATTTCAAAAAAGTCTTGGGGATAAATTTTAACCAACAATTATGGAAAAACAAATCAGAATCCATATTTTGAACCAAATTTTGTTAATTTTTCGAAGATCTTGATGAATATTAAGAACATTAATAAAAATAACCGTAAACTTTTAACCTTAAATTTATGACATCAAAACTTTGATGATGATTTTGAAATCTACTATGGTTAAAATATGAGGTTTTAACAAGTTTTAATGATTTTAAACTATTTATTAATACCAAATTTCAATAAGTTTAAGAATAATGAAAAAAAAATTAGGATTTATCAAGACTTAAGTTCATGTCTCCTGGTTTAAATCCAAATTTAAGAGAAAACCATAAAGAACAGATTAAACAACATCTTTATATATACACCTAAGGGGAAACCCTTTATTAGCTAGTAAATATAATATGGCACATCAACAATTACCAGACTAACATTTAATAAGGTATAATTAATATTTTGATCTTTTATAATATAAATGATTATAATAATCACGTATAAATATATAATTATATATTTGTTCTTGCATTCGCTACTAACTTCAAAAGTTGGGTTAACTCCAACAGCCTTATCAACCAAACACCCCATGCCTCCATCACTTTGTTTGAGTGTTGAAGAAAGCCCATTTAGCTAAATAATTCCTTACCCACTCTTCGAATTATTTCCCAACCAATACCATCTTCATTAATACCATTATTTTTCACCACTGAATGGATACCTAAGGACTCGATATGATTATTACCAACCTCCTCCCCTGTTTCCAAACCCATATTGTTCCCATTCAAATTAACTTGAACTTCCTCAAACCAGGCGGCCTTCATAGAGAGATTTCCTCCTCGTCTTCTTCATCGACTAGCCCATGTTTTATAAAAGTCTTTGAACATTCTGCCGAATCAACTAAAACCTTTTACTCATCCCTTTTCTCTCAATCACCAAAAATAAGTTTGTCCAATAGAAATGGATCGTTGTTCTCCGGTTGCTCGTTAACCTCAACCTCTTCCTTTCCATTATTTTCGGATTCACTATAACTTTCTTTGCTCGCATTTGACTCCTGGACACTCTCTTCTACTTCTGTTTCCAAAGGCTTGATGAAAGTCGGCGACCAACCCCCCAGTTTCTCTCACGTGAATTGGAAACAAATTATCTTCCACAATGATATTCATCTTGTAATGGCTCTTTGTAAGAATACAGATCCTTCCCACTCCCAATCTATCATCACTTTCTTCATCTAAAAACAAAAAATTCACCCCACACCTTTGCTATCTTTATAAATGCGTTAAACGACCACACGCATAACGGATTTCCTTCTACTTCGATCCATACTACTCGCTTTTCTACTTTTAAAATTTTTTCAACGGAATGACATCATTAAAATCAGCTTCACCGTCTCACATTGTTTGAATTTATCACAAGAAACTCGGTCCGGAAACTCGATCCACACCCATTTACCTCCCACATATGAATGTTAATATCCAAGAAACCTTCTGTGTGGGTGATCACATACATATTTTGAATACTGTTGATGTCTACCACTTGTACTAATAAGTTGCAAGAAGAGTCAGGCAACCCAATTAAATCAAAGTTACATATTTAACATGAATTCTCCAACCCTTTAGAAACTTAGACGAGTTCATTTTAGAACTTGCTGCTACTTCTGCATAAGATTTACTTGACACTCCCCTAGAAAAACTAAACTATCCAGATTTTTGGTCAATATGATTTTGCATCATTCGCCTTCGTCTTCGGTCTCTGCCAATCTCGTTCATGCTTCTTCGAAACGTCAGCATAGACATGATAACTTCCAATCCACATGGTTCTCAAATTATCAATCAGCAACTACACATCATTTACCCGAATAAACGAACGAAACCAAACTTCTTCCCCATCTTAGTAACCCTAGGAGAAATTAAACGTCTGCAACCGTTCCCCATTGTTCACATCTAGCTTTTAGCACCGAGGCTGACAAATTTAAAGGGAAATTCGAAATAAAAATCAAAGTGGTAGCCTGTTTAAGATCTTGATAATAAGGGGGTTTTTTTCATTTAACACATTTGCTTCATCTGTAGCCCTAACATGTTGCTCCATATCCACACCCTTCAAACGATTATTTGAAGCCCTGTATCTCCAATGATAATCCCGATTATGATTTATCACTGGAACATGTGCTCGTTCTCGTATCACATATAGCCGGCAAAAACTTATATGTATTCTTAGTTTACTTTTACCCTTTTTCTATTTTATTTTTTTCACTTTTCCTTTTCAAGTCACGAAGTGTTCTTAGTCTATTAGAATTATGGGAATAATTCTTAACTAGGAGTATAATGAATTTGTTGGTTGATCTTTATACAGAGGAAAATAGAGATGTTGAATTCTCCCATGACGTTTGATATAACATCTACCTAGTAGCCAAAGTAATCCTGTTATAAAATCTCTCGATAAAATTGAACCCAATCCTTAATCCTATAATAGAGCGTTTGTTGTACAGGAATGACACAGGGAATAGAATGATTCATTGCGTGGTAATGAAAAAAATGGTGTTTGGTTGCTCAATAGAATGGAATCATCTATTACACATGGAATCTCATTCCATCAAAATCATTCCTCCCCCCCCCCCTCTTTTCATTCTATTCCTCCTTCACTCTACTTTCTCAACAACACCACCACCTGACCGCCATCGCCATCATCACAACCACTTCCACCGTCGCCACCAACGCTACCACCGCTGCCGCATGACCATCACTACCACCACCACTATCACTACCGTCGTCACGACCCTACCATCGTGATCACTACCAATGCTACCATCACTTGACCATCACCACCACCACCGTCGTCGCCACCCGCCACCACAACCACAATTTTTGTCGCCAGAGCTACCACCACCATTTTCGTCGTCAGAGCTACCACCACCTTCGCCATTGCATTTTTATATTTCAATTGCTTTTTTGTAAAAAAGAGTTATTTTGAGATATGAGTGTTTTTATTATTTCTATTTCATTTCTACAATTTTCTGGATACCAAATAACATAAAGTAATAATTCATTTCATTCTCATAGGTTAACCAAACAAGAAAAAGGAATTTTAATGATCCATTTATTCCCTTGTTTATTTCATTCATTCTCTTATTCTTTTCCCCCTTCATTCCATTACCTCCAACCAAACATACCCTTAGACTAGATGTTGTGGGCTTTAAAATGGGGGCTTCAAAATGACGTGGAAGGGCTTTACTATCCCAACACCACGCGGGGCTTCATGGGAGGGGCAATATGGAGATGGGCTTTAAAATTTTACGCATTAACAAAGGTAGTAGTGGGACCATTATGTTTCTCTCTCTCTCTCTCACTCACACACACACACATATATATATATATATACAAGGTAGGTGTGTTAAGGGGCTTTAAACCACAATGGGATTTAAAGTTAAAGCCCCTAATGCCTACGACAATTTAACAAGGGTTTTAAAGCACTTCCACAACACATTGCGCCTTAGAAAGATTTGTCCCCCCTACAAGCTAAATGCGTGAATAACACTCCTCAGACGAGCAGGTTTATAAGGGAAGTACTTAGTCAGAAACTTCTCCAACAGGTCATCCCACCACCACCACGACAAGTGAGTCGGTCGTGTATAACACAGTCTAGCAAGTACGGATATAGAATGTATGGACATGGACACTAAGATGAACAAGTAATACAACATCTCTATATAAACTAACCTAATTTTGATGATGATTTTATAAATAATTATGAAGTTTTTCTGTGTATTTTAGTTATTTATATATATCGAACACGATTACTTTGTGATTTTTTCTGTGTATGGGTGTTCGGTGCTTAAACGAACTAATATGGACCATTCAAGATTGGAAATAATCAAGATGTAGGTGAAGGGAAGAAAACGGGGGGTCGGAACCACCTATGAGCATCAGAGAAGTGAAAAGGTATAAGAAGCTTGAACCAGCGTAAGTAGGAACCGTGAGGCAGTTTTAGGAGTAATACAATCTAGGGCCACCGTAAGTTACGACCAAAAAAAATGTTTTAATTTGATTTTCAAAGGTATAAGAAGCTTGTCTTCACCCTAGGTCGTATCTTCTTCATACCACATCCGTCTTGGACAGTCTTGGAGGCATTCCTCACCATCTTAATACTTCCTGGTCATCAATTCTTCCATGTTTTCATATTCCAACCAACAATCGAGTTAATTGTGATATAGAGGCAATGCTAAACCACTCAAGATTTCGCTTGGTGTAGGATTTATGTAAGAACTGATTATTTTATGATTTTGGATTGATTTTGATTAATCATTTGATTAATCTAGCTTTTACGTGTATTTTGGTGGGTTAAATAGTTGTTTATATGGGGTTTGCTTTTATCATAATTTAATAGTTTTGAATTCACCAACATTTAGGATTGTTAATGTATTCATTGTGACTGATGATTTTCAGTTAAAGTATTCGAAAGCTACGGAAAATGGGGAGTCTGTTAGTGCATGATTTGTTGTCCGTAGCTGATCGAATAGACTGGGGGTAGTTTAGTCTTTATATTTATTGTAACATGGCCCATTCCCTATGGATTGTATATCGAATGAGGTCCATTCGTTATACTAGTTATTCATTAGTTAAAGTAAGAGCTCATTCGCTAAGGGTTTAGCGAATGAATGCTCATTCGTTAATGTAATGCCCATTCGCTAAGGATGTTTAGCGAATGGGAGGTCATTCGCTACGGGAAGCCTATTTGTTAGATGTGTCTAACGAATGAGAGGCCTCATTCGTTAGTGAATATTAACGAATGAGGGCAGCCTATAAATAGGCTTTCCCTAGTGAATATGCATTGAGATCCGTGCCATATTTATCCCCCGCGTAACGTTACCATGCCGGATTCTCTCCATAATGTATCAATGTAATGTATTAACGTATCAATAAAGTATTAGTTTAACGTATCATCTCGTGTACGATTGATGTATCGTGTTAGCGACTAGATCTTGGCTCGTATAACGTATTATCGTTTTCATAAGGATTAAGTTTTTATGGTCATTGAATCGTTTACCATTAACCAATGATTATTATTATTATTATTATTATTATTATTATTATTATTATTATTAATAAGTCATATATATTGGTGTTGGTAGTTAACTAGACCTTATTCAATTGTGTCAATTAGTCGGATTGAGTTATGTTAATCAACATAATCAAATCATAGTATGTGTTAATTATTTATCGATTATAATAAAAAAAAACATGTCTATGTGGTTTTAATAGGTAGGAATTATAATTAATCGGCTCGTTACATAACCTGAAACCTAAAGTGTGGTCATTGTTTCTTTAATAGTTACACAACCAAAGTTTATTCGTGTTTTCTTATTGTTTCAACATAAATCAATTCTCTAAGTTTGCTCGATATCGACCGTCCAACTTAAACATACAAACAATGGACTTTAATAGCACTTTCCACTAAGCCCCTATGAAGACGACCTTACTTGGTTGTACTGGTTACAGGTGATTAAGACCCATAATTACTTTGTTTTTTATTAGATCACGACATTGATCAATAACTAAGATAATCGAAAACTACCCTTGAACTAAAACAAATGAGCACACAAAGATACCAAGAATGGAGAAAGAACTACTTAGACTAGAAATCTTGTTGACAAACTAATTATTAACGGAATTATTCAATCACACGACACCGGAACCTAAAGATAAACCAACAAAGACATGTAAAAGCTCGCTATATCACCATTTCGTCTCACTAAATGACCAAAAAGATCGAATAAGCACACCATAATAAGAAACACTATTTTTCCCTAATGTTGAGTTACCTTTTAGTCTCAACAACACATAACCCGTAAGAAAACTCCAAGAAAACCTCATGACCACGGACCACCCCAGCAAAGTGGTGATGGCCAGGCGTCACCTTAATGAGTTAAGGGAGTGTTTGGGATTCCTTATTTTACCTCCTTATAAATTTTTTCATAAGTTAATAAGTTATAACTTATTACATTATCCTCTCATAATAACACACAATACCAAACCTTTTTTTAACTTTTTAAAAAGTGAATAAGTCATAAGTTGTTTAAAATAAGCAATCTCAAGCACCCCCTAAGTATCATCTTAACTAGTTTACACACTAATGTTTGTGTTATCAATAAATGGAAAATTCTTAAACTGATCCATTTTTAGAGAGAGAAACTCGAAATAGTTCAATTTTTTTTAAATCGTGAATAAAATGTCAGGGGAAACGGATCGATTCTAAATGTGACGCCCCGAACGAGATTTGAATGGATTTATTCCGGATTTTAATAAAAATGGAGTATTTTGGGTTTCTCGACCCATATTAAGGATTTTTTTTATATTTTTTCTCAAGAATGAATCTAAAGTGAAAATTTAGAAGTCAAAATTACAGTAGTTTTGCACATTCCCAGTCTATATGCCCTGCAGCTGAGAGTTGATAAAACTTACTTGTCTTATTCTCTTTCTTTCGCAGTGCAATTCTCTACGGAATTTGTAGGTAATTAATTAGATACTATTTGTTTGAATTTCGTTTTTAATTCTGTTATTGAGTTTGAGTTATCATCAGCACTGTTCAATTCACAAATACAACTCATTTAAAACCTAGGGTTTTGTGTTTCTATTCTTACTTTTACAAGTTCATTTATGTTTGTCTGTTTGATAAGCGAACCGGACATGAACATAACTTTTTCGTTCGGTAAGCCTAATAAACGAACACCAGCAGAGGCTGCGTTCGTCCGGTAATGCGTCCGTCCACTTATGTTTCGTTTCGTTTATGCCCATCTAATAAGGTCTATGTATTAGTATGTTATAGTTAATATTTTTTATTTATTTTGTTTTTCTGTTTGTTTGCCCGTTAGGGTCTTTTATGTTCGCTTTTCCATTAATGTTCATATTAGTGTCCGTTTACAATATTAACGAACATGAACAAGGCCAATTCCTTAATGAACAGACACATACACGATTTTTCATTCGGTAGAGTGTTCATGAACCGTCCGTTTGCCCGAAAAAAGCTTAGCGGACGAACATGATCAAGGTCTTGTCCAGTCCGGTTCGGTTTCTTTACAGACCTAGTTAGTAGTTTTCATATTTTTTATTAGTACTTGTATGATTCTTATATCAGTATTTTATGATAAATGTTTGATTTTCTTTACTTTTATCTTTGCTGCAATAAACAAAACTAGATTTTCTGGTGAAGAAGAACATGCTTGCTTTGACAACCATGAACATTCTTAAATTTCATGCTTATCACCATCTTCAACCTCAATTTTCCTGTAACATTCATCCCGTCTCCTCTACAACATATCGCAAATCCAAACCCTGCAATGCCTCATCACCTTCAATCTTGTCTCATGCCCAGTTTCCCATTTCTAGAACCAATTCAAACCTTAGGGCTTCAGCTTCATTATGGACATTGAAAGACTATGTAGAAGATGACGCACGCTCTTCCGAGGATTTGACCATGAATGGAGACGTTTATCAGAAGACGTTAAGGTTGGTTGAATGCTCAATGTTTGCTGCTCTTGGTGGATTAACCTATATTTTAAGCAGCTCTCTTGCTATTGAGGTACTTATTATTCTGACCACAATCTTGTTACTAATATAACTACATTATATAGTTTTTGAAAAAGATAATCAACTTATTTACTTTTTATTTGTTACGTATGGCAGAATTACTTTGGTTGTTTCTTTGCATTGCCAATAGTATTCTCCTCAATGAGATGGGATATTGTTGCTGGTAGAAAGACTATGGTATGTATTATTATAAGATATATGTTATCATCCATTTATACGTTCTAGTTTATGTTTTCGTATTTTAGTTTGTTTTAATCTTTTTGTAGGTGGCAACTGCTACACTTTTGCTTGTCTTGGCTGGCCCAATAAAAGCAATAACATATCTGGTTAGCAGTTTCTTTCTAGCAGTCAATTTAATTTTGTAGCTTTTATGTTATATATGTTTTCCATCTTTAAGTTGAGCTAATTTCTTATTTCTTTGATTGTGTGTGCTATCTTCATTTCAGCTAATGCATGGTTTTCTTGGTCTTGCAATGGGCTCTTTGTGGAGGTACGCACTTACTTCAACTTATAACTATTCTTGCAATGGACTCTTGAAGGCCACCTGCCGGTGCAAACTGCATTTTTCCGACCCCATTCGTTAGCAGGGTATTGGTGGGGGTCTTGTGAGTCTTCTGGTAGCGGGTTCTCATGGTTACCAAAAAGAATACAAGGAAAATATATTAAACTTATTAGTTATAATTTCAAAGTCATTTTGTTTTCATTCTTGTTTCTGTCTCTCATCCACTGGCTGACTCAAAGCGGTTTTCATTTTCGGTAAAACCTCTCAGGTCAAAAGCAAGTTGGGGTGTTTCTGTGACAATTAGCGCACTTGTAATGACTCTCTCTCTCTCTCTCTCTCTCTCATAACACACACACACACACATGTATAGGGATTGTTCTGTGTAGAAGACAATTTTTTGCGAGGACAGAAAGAATAAAATAAATCAATTCAATTTTTTTTCTAAAAAATGTTAAAAAAGTACTAGAAAATGGTTGAAGTTAATTTTTATTCATCTTTTCCAATATTGTTAACAAAATATATAAATAAAATTCGTTTATTAACGCACGTGTAAATCTTGTGTAGGTATATTACCTACACATTACACACATATAGGCAAACTCTTAAAATGTAAAAAGAAACACATGAATAAATTCTTTTAATGGTTTTTTATATACATAAACACAGACATCTGTATGTTAGAAGTAAAAGTTCTAAAAATATGTGCCATTGATACCAAAAATTAAACGAGTTAGGTTTGTTCTTTCGTTCTCACAATAATTTAGTCTTTTGTAATGAACCCCTCTCTATATACATATTATATGTGTATATATGTATGCATCTCATCTTAAATTTATGCAGGTTCGAGCTGCTGGTGCAATGTGCTATGTTGTGATGTACTCTTTCTTAATCAGAGAAAACATCCTTGCTTTGGTAAGTTGACAATTTTACCCATCCTTTATCTGAAATTTCGTCGGTACCTTCCAATATTTATTTAAATTATTTAACATTTTCGTGTAGATCACCATTAATATTCATGCCTCGGTCACATTTATCCTATCATCGTTTGGTTTCTTGGCTATCCCATCCATGAATATCATATACGCCATTTTTGGGACAGTGGTTCGTCTCATTAACCCTCTCTCTGCATAATATATATATATATATATATATATATATATATATATATATCGCTTTGAACACTTGTATATATTTTTAATGTACCTATTTTGGCAGCTTTTACTTAATTGCAGTTTCTTTGTGTTTCTGCTACATCTTTTATATGCACTATTCTTTACAAGGCTAGGAATGAAGGCTTCACTGAGATTACCAAAATGGTTTGCTAAAGCAGTTTGAGTGATTGCACACTCGCCATTGACTTTCAATTTAATAGTTGTGAAGCAGAACCGAATCATTTAATTAGCAGCCTAAACCCTTGGGTTTGGGAAACTATAGTATAGGTTACATGTTGTACTTACAAACGGCAATTCGGGTTGAAACAAATCATTTTTTTGTAATTGAGATCTTTAAATGATATGACAAGTTGTATGTATTGAAATTAGACTGTTCAACCCTAGGCCGAAACAAAGGTTAACTAAAGTTTTATACATTCAAGTTGATCAATTATGTATCATGTGGATGAATAACAGTTATTACCTCCATGTTATAAGCAGCATGATGTTCAGTCACATGTAAAGCACTTAAATAGCCCAATAATGGTGGAATGATCATCATTGTAATGATAGTATGTTATATTCCATAGTCTGCAACAATTTACAATATTTGGGTAAGTAACCTGGACCAGTTGAGAAATACAACTGTAATTGGTTGATAAAAAAAATAAATAAAAAGGTATAATAGGTTGATAAATATAAAAAAAAAGTATAATATGTTAAGGGGGAAAGTACATATTAGCTAAATAATTTTGAGTTTTTACAATCGCTAGCTCGGTCTAATGACAAAGGTGTATTGTCTTCAACCAAACGGTTGTTGCATTTGGTCTCACTTGAAACATCAGATAAAAATATATGGAAAAAATATAAATTAGCTGTACAGAGAAAAAAAAAAGAAAGCTAAATATTTTTGGAACTACTACTTGTTTTTTAATACATCAAGTTTCCAGTGAGAGATACCCTTTTGGGCTAAGTTTCATTGGATTACCCTAATATAGACGTGGCCCATGGGTTACAAAGCGTAACAATTTTAATTTATTTACCTACATGTTACAATACAAATGAGTCAGGTTATTTAATTCTTAATGTTTCAGAAAATGAAATGATTGAAGTCGGGTTGAACGGGCTAAAAGTCCTTAAAAGTGTATTTTCTAATGTATAAAGGAACATCCTACCCTTTTCTTGAATTTGGTTTTTAGTGAAATAATGTTAACTTCGTACTCGTATTATGTTTGACACACTGACAATTAGTAAAAAGAATTTAAACAAAAATGTCATGGTTAATCCAATCCAATGTGTTCCAACCCGTACATCATACTTACCGTTTTGGCCCCTTGCCCAACCTTCCTGACTAGCCAATTTCCTCTACAAAATAGTTAATAGTTTGAATTTCGCAATAATGTTCTTACGCTTTTTTGTTATGGATGACAAACAAACTTGAACCTGACAGGCAAACCTGAAACTCGAAACATTCAGGGTATGAAATTACACAATTAATTATAAAATTCTTTTACAAGTATGAGATGGATATCGTATTAAGTAATACATCTCCAGGTTGCCTGAAACATACTCAAAACATTTATTATTTGTTTTTATTCTTTTGCTTCTTATAATAGAATAATCTACTAATTCAATAACTTTTAATTCTTATATTTCTAAGTTTCTTGGTTAATAAAATTTTATGAAAATCAACGTGTCACACCCCGATTAGGTAAATGCAAAAGCGTAATACGGGATTGTAACACACACCTCTGGTACCAACCACATTGTTTATAAAAAAAATGAACAAACTAATTTACATCATATTACATTGTTTTGTACTAAGTTTACAAACTAGATGAAATACACATAACTGGTTCTCCTGACCGTTTATTCTTTATTAGTATAATTGTGTTTATCTACACTGTGTCAGTCTCATTCTTAGCACAAAGCACATAAGCAAGCAATTCATCCTAACTTCGGCTTACCTGAAAAGCATGTTAAAAAGGGTCAGCTACAAAGAGTTGGTGAGTTTCACAAGTTTAAACGAAACCAGTATACGTAATCATAGTAGTCATGTTTTGTATGTATGCGATGTAATTATACTAAGCCACGAGTGAATCATCGACCAACTTCTATTACATGGCCTCCACTGCCCACGCACATCCTATGCCTACATTGGCTCTATTTGCCCCAACCGGTACTATGTCTAACACCACATAACATGTTACAAAAGGTTCGCATGGCCATGTGCAATTGTAAAAACATGTTCTGGCATACCCCACCGGCCATGTCAATTGGGTTTGTCAAACCAATAGTACTATTCACATGCCTTCGGCTCATAGTTAATCACTCGTGTGAAAGACCTTTCAAGTGTTAGCACTTAGATAATTCGCATCATAAAACGTTTCCAAATAAATAGGTATATATATACATGCTTTCCACCCCAAATGTTTGTAAAACAGTTTAAAAAGCGGAATCAAGAAACTCACCTTATTGTAGTATCGATCAGTTACACATGAAGTATGTATTATGCCTCGATTATAGCCCGAATCCTATAATCGGTATAGTACTGTTAACACTAGTACAGTCATTAAACTAAATCGGGTTGTATATCTAGTCTGGGTATGGCTGTTATGCCTGGAACATGTCAGTAGTCTTAGATTGTGACGTTGTACAATATGAAATGTTCAAAACCAGTATTGGCTCAGTTTCACCGTTTTTTGTGTCTGTCCAAATTGGTCGTTTACGCGTTTCGGAAATAGGTATGATCACACAAACTTAAGTAAACATATTGTTTGATAAAATGATAAAGAAATTTAATGTTTCAGTATCTTGATTGGTCACAGGGTTTGTTTCCGTTTTCACAGGGGCTGATTGTACAAAACGCATACAATCCACCCGAATTGTCCGAAAATCTTGTAAAAAGTTCATTTTTATCAAATTCATTCAAAACTATGATATTTGACTACTTTTGACATTTTGACATACCAGTCAGTTCGTTAAACATAATGTCGTCGGTTTTGTCAAAACATATATAAATTAAATCTTTAAATTATCATAACTATTTACATAATTAAATATAAGTTATGAGAATTTTATTAAAAATAAAATAAAATCTATAGAATTTTATAAAAATATTCTAGAGTTTTAACACTTAACTATTTATATATAAAAATTCATTTATGAGTTATAATTAACCGATAAATCACCCGTTTATACCGAACGATTCCCGGAAAATCCGATAATTTTTTTAAGATCAAAATACCATAGCATAACCCCTGTAAAAAATTCAGAACCTAATTCTTTGGTCAACATACCTTTTTGTGCATTTTTCGGCTTTTAAAACCCAATTAAACGCAAATGCACAAACTATATTTAGACATCTCCAAATAATTTCAAATTTTACCCGTGATCTTACCATAACATTTTTGAGCTCTGAATAAAATTTCATAATTTTTCAATAAGTTTAACTATATGTCATAATAAAACGCCAATAAACGGTAATAAATTCGCCAAATATTCTCTGTTTATCAAAAAATTACCATATTTTAACACATACTCACTTATATGATCCCTAATGTTCCTGAAAAGTTTTACAAGATAAAAACAAGTATGTCACAACCTAATACTAAAAGCCCCCAAACGAGTAAACCGGTAATACCTTGTCGGTTTTTTGATCGGTTAAGCTCTCTATTCAAGTTTTAGGGTCCTTGGTTAGCTATAAAAAGTATATAAAGATCAAATATGTTGGGCCTAGTTTTGTGGTTTGAGCTTTGTTTAACATTGTTTTAGCTTATTTGGGCTTGGCTGTTGGGTTGTGTGTGAACCGAGAACTATCATAGAGTTCTCGATGGGCTTATGGTTGTTTTGGGCTGGTTCTTTTGGGCCGTCCTTCTTAGTGGTTCCCTATATATAGATGTATGATGTATAGGGTTATGGTGTTCATTCCTAGTTATTGTTGAAGTATTGTAAGTGCTTAAGCACCCGACGTATTTAATAATATACGTGTGTTTTGAAGCAACTTCGTGTTAGTTTACTAGTTCTTGTCTGTGTTCTTGAATCACCGAGTGTTGGTATTCCGCACCAATACTCGTCTAGTTGATATCATATTGTAGTGATCCAAATTCGGGACTTACAATTGGTATCAGAGCCTTAGACCTTTTTCAGGCTCGTTATTGTGATATCAACGATTCGGGACTACTAGGGGATAATATATTTTCCGGCGAGAAACTGATCGGAGAAGAAGACTGAGTTATTTTTTTTTTGGCAAAGATTAATCTTGATCTGAGATTAAAATCAAATCCCATATTTTTGGAAGTTTGTTACAAGTTTGTTGAAGATATTTTGTTTTCGGCCACTGTAGCTCTTGATAATCATCAGTTCTCGGCTCAGGATTGTTCTCGGTAGCTGTTTGTTCTCGGATTGTCTGTGTTCTCGGTCAAGAGTGGGTCAACAATTTGAGTTTTCAGTCAATTTCTAGTCAATACCTGAGTTCTCGGTGAAAGTCCTGTATTTCTAATTCTCGGTTAAGAAGAGTTTTCGGTCAAAGAATTAGTCAACGTCTGTGTTTTCGGCTAATCTTGGTCAACCTATTGGGTTCTCGGTCAAAATTGGACAATACCTTAGTTCTCGGCCCACGTGTTTAAGTGTGCCCAGCCCAGTTTACTTTGTTGGGCCCTGTGTGTATTGGACTTGGACTCTTGACTGGATTTGAAACTTTAATTGGACTCAATTTAGATTAAAATTAAAAATGGCACAGATCACTAATGGTAGCAGCTCCATTAATTCATCACTTCACCAAGAACTTGATTCCATCATGGGCACTGCTACTCGTATACCTCGTTTGTTGTCCCATGAGGGGTTCATCGAATGGAAATTCCGTTTCGAACACTATGCCAAGATGAAGGATTTAAAAATTTGGAAAAGCATCGTGAGGGGACCTCAAAGGATTACCTATCAAAGAGATGGTTCAACCGAGGTCCTTGTGAAACCAGTTGCTCAATATGATGATGATGACTTTGCAAAAGTTGAGGAAGATGAGAAAGCTCTTTCAACTCTAACTATGGCACTTTCACCCGAGATTGCCCTTCAGTTTAGAGAACTCCAATCAGCTAAGGAGTTGTAGGCCGCACTGATAGAAGTTTATGAAAGAAATGAGGATATGAAGAGAAGTCGTCAAGATCTGCTGCGACAAAAGTTTAATATGTTTAATCATGTTCTGGGAGAGACACTGGAATCCCAACTTCAAAGGTTTATATCTCTTGTAACTGAAATGAGAACCGCTGGAATCTTCCTACAAACCTCAGAGATTAACAACAAATTGGTGAATTCTCTGCGGAAAAATTGGGACATGAATGTTGCAGTCATCAAAAAGACTAAGGATCTGAACAGAATGAGCATGACTGAAATGATCGCCACCATTAAAGCATACGATATGGATGATAAACAACGGGCAATAAATCATGCTAGTTCTTATAGTGTTGCTGGTTATAATGTTGCTTCTAACAGTGCTCTCATGTCTCAAGATAGTTTTTCACTGTTCAAGCCCACTCAACACCCACCACAGGGAAACTTCCAGATGTTTTCATCCACCCTCGGTCAATCATCATCATCGAATTCACCTAATCCAGCTCCAGTATTTTTCACCAAATCTGGTCAGTCTACAAATGATTTTGGTAAATCCACTCACAGTCAAAGCCCCAGTCAAAACCCCAGCCAGATTCCCACCATACCTAAAGAAACTCAAGAGAATATTGCTCTAATGGCGGGATTTATGAATTGTTACCATGCTTTTCTAGTCGGAGATTTGGTTCAACCCATGGCTGCTACTGAACTAGATCAAATTCATCCTGATGATGTCGAAGAAATGGATATTTCTTGGCAAATCGCCATGGTGGTTTTCCGTGCAAAGAAGTATACCAAAAGAACGGGTAGAAATAACTGGAACATGCCAAATAACCAAAAAGTGGGTTTTAACAAAGAGACTCTCCGGTGTTACAACTGTCACGAGCAGGGTCATTTTGCTCGTGAATGCACTAATCCGACTAAGGATGGGAATACGGAAAGGGCTTTGGTTCCAGTTGGAAATGTTCGGGGTGAAGCTGGAGGTAGTTCGGGTAATGGTGAAAGGGGTATGGTTGCTCAAACGTTCTCTTGGGAAGGTCAGATGGCTGCGCTAAACATTGGAAATCAGACTACGAATTTCGCAACTGTTGAAGACTCTGAAGATGAAAACACTGCTGAGGAGAGGGTTAAGGAACTTCAGTTTGCATACATGGCGTTTACTTCTCCGGATTCAACCGAGGTACGTTTTCAACCATGTTCTTTAAACTGTGGTGAGAAAATAGAAATGTATAAAATTCATGATGACAGTCTGAGTAGAGATATGGAGAAAATAAAATTAGAAAATTTTAAACTTAAGAAAAATGAAAAGGGCTTTCTAGACAAAATAGAATCTCTTAACAAGGACATTAAAAAACTTAAGTCTGATTTTAGTATAAAAAGTTGTCATCACCTTGATGCCAAACAAGAAATCTTTGAATTAACTGCTAAACTAGAAGCCTCTAAGCTAGAAATCTTGAATCACACTAGCAAGTTTGAAAAGGCTGAACTTGATTTTAAGAAATTCGATGGTTATAGTAAAGTAGTTGATTCAATGATTGAAAATCAGCTATGGTGGAAAGAAAATGAAGGTGAAGGTATAGTCAGGTTCCCCCACCATATAATCACAATTATGTTCATACTCCTGTCACCAAAGAACAGGTAGAAAAGATAAAGGATATGAAGTATGGCAAACTAACAAAGGTGATAGAACCAGCTCTGCTGATGCTGGTTCGTCTACTTTAAATATGAACGATTCTAATGTATCTACTTCATGTGCAGAAAGAATAATTGTGAAGAAATGGACTGGTGAGGATGACGACCCGTGTTTTGATTTTGATAATAATGATGTTTCTGACATTTCTTTAGAACTTCGTGTTTTGAATTCTTTTATTCCGACTATTTGTGTGGGCTCTGTTTTAAAGAGCAAGGATTCTTGTGTGGTTGATTCTGTTAAGATTTTAAACTCTAATAATGTGGTTCCTAATAAAAACAAAACTTCAAAAATTCCAAAAACATCAGAAAAATATGTTGCACCAAAGTTTGTTAAGGAGGGATGCTCCAATGACAAACAAGGTGATAAGTTTAAAAGAGGGAATATGAAATCTCGCAAATCTAAACAGACTGGTCCACACAACCAGTCCAGACAAGGAGCTGCCCAAAATGAGTTTTTCATAAAACGTCAAACTTGTTTTAACAGTGGCACTCCTGGTCGTATTTCCAGAAATTTTCCACATCGTCCGTACATTCCCTACTACGGATTTTATCAAATGAATATGCCATATATGTCTCGTAATGCGTACATACAATGATTCAGGCATTATCCAGCTAGTTCCATTGACGATGATTGGAATCGAAACAAATCTGGCAGGTTTAGTCCTCATCAGGCCAAACCCAACAGGTCCAAAGGAATGGTCAGAAAAGATGTTTCAAATTCAAACTCTAGTATAAATACTAAGACTATGTCCAAACAGGAGAAAAGGACGGATTAGTCTCCTCCCACGACCAAATCACCGTAGGTTATGACAACCGTTCGTACATACAATTCCAAGTCACACAAACATAGATGGATGCCTAAATCTCCGGAAAAAGACTCAACAAAATCTATTTTTGATGATCAAAAGGATATGTCATGGCAATCCGTAACAACTGTAGATGAGTCAGGGTTACCCAGTGTAAGTATGGACTGGGTACCAAAAACTAACTAATCCCGCTCTTTGTGCAGGGACAGCTATGGAGGAATATCATCAGACCAGTGGCTGTTCCAGGCACATAACAGGAGACATTACCCAACTACATGAAATTCAAACATTTAACAGTGGGTATGTGTCTTTTGCGGGAGGTGAAAAAGGAAAGATCACTTAGAAGGGTACTGTAAGTAACGGTGTTTTAAAGTTTGAAAACGTTAATTTTGTTCCAGAATTGAAGCATAGTCTTTTAAGCGTGTCACAAATTTGTGACAAAGATTTTTCAACTCATTTTACAAAAAGGGAGTGCTTAATTCTGAAACCTGGTATAATTATACCTGAAGATTGGATTCTCGTTCGATCACAACGTAAAGATAATGCTTATGTGATCGACATGAACAAAAATGTTCCTGAAGAAATAACATGCTTGTTTCAAAAGTGTCGGAACATAATGCGATGCTTTGGCATCGTCGGCTTGGTCATGCTAATACTAAAAACTTGAATCGTCTTGCTAAAAACAATTTAGTGCGTGGTTTACCAATCAAGGATTTTGTGACCGTTGAAAAATGTGTGGCTTGTTCTTTGGGCAAACATATTCGAAAATCTCACAAGCCAAATTGATTAACACTATTTCATCTGTTTTTCAACTACTTCATATGGACCTTTTCGGGCCAGTTCATGTTCTGAGTTTGTCTCGTAGTTCTTATTGTCTTGTTATTACTGATGACTACTCACGTTTTACATGGGTATTTTTCTTGTCAAATAAGAGTGAAATTGCAAATCTCATCAAGAAGTTCATCGTGCTCATGGAAAATCAACTGAATCTGAAGCTGAAGGGAATTCGTTGTGACAACGGAACATAATTTAAGAATGCGACTCTGAATCATTTCTGCTAAGAAAAAGGGGTGCTTCGTCAGCACAGCGCCCCACGTACTCCTCAACAAAATGGTGTGGCTGAAAGAAGAAATCGAACCCTTATCGAAGCTGCAAGAACAATGCTGTGTGACTCTAAATTGCGAGTTCTTTTGGGCAGAAGCTGTTAACACGGCATGTTACGTTCAGAATCGGGTAATAATCAACAAATCGAAGATGAAGACGCCATATGAGATTGTTTACGGTCATCAACCTACGGTTGCACATTTCAGAGAGTTTGGTTGTCCATGTACTTTACTAAATTTCGAAACCATATCAAAGTTTGGGGCTGCAGCCGATGAGTGTTATTTTGTTGGGTATGCGGGAAATACAGCTTACAGGGTTTACAACAAGTCCACCAAACAGATTATAGAGTCTTATGAAGTTCGTTGGTTGGAAGAAAATGAGACTGATGCTCGTGTCGGTCCCGACTGGTTATTCGATTACAATGAATTTTTCAAACCTTTCAATGTGTTTCCAGTCATCAACTCCGAACTTCCATGTAATTCCATGGTGGAAGTTGCAACGGAAATTCCACAGACTGTGTCTCATATTTCTCCATTGATTGATGATCATACTATAGAATCGAATGTGGTTTCATCTGCTACTGACAGTCAGTTCAACAAAACTCCAGGACCTGAATGCTCGCCAAACCCAAGTGAAAGTGCAACAAATGTTGAAGGGGAGAGTTCTATTCGTCAGATCTTCGGGAGCACCATGTTTCCCGATGACATTCCAAATGAATATGTCGCCGGCACCTCATACTCTCACAGTACGGCAACATCTGGATGGAAAAACCCTCTTGTTGATGATATCGAGAACCTGTCAAATTTGCAACCCAACGGTGATATATCTGAACAGTTGATTCCATCAAGAATTCAAAAAGATCATCCGATTGAAAATGTCATAGGTCCAGTTGAGGCGGGAGTGTCCACCAGAAGCCAAACCGGACACATAAATAGTTGTATGTTCTCGTGCTTTATCTCTCAAATTGAACCGAAAAATGTAGAAAAGGTCCTTCAAGAACCAAGTTGGGTCGATGCAATGCATGAAGAGTTGAATCAGTTTGATAAGTTGAAGGTCTGGAGATTGGTTAAACTACCAGAAGGAAAGAAAGCTCTCGACACTAGATGGGTTTTCAGAAACAAGCAAGATGACACAGGGGTTATTGTACGGAATAAGGCTAGGGTTTTCGTCAGGTTGAGGGATTAGATTACACTGAAGTCTATGCCCAAGTAGCTAGACTTGAAGCTATTAGAATCTTTCTGGCATATGCTTCGTTCATGGGGTTCACTGTGTATCAGATGGATGTCAAGACTGCGTTTATGTATGGAGAAGTTAAAGAAGAAATTTATGTTGATCAGTCACCTGGTTTTGTCAATTCCAAGAAACCAGATCACGTTTACAGACTAGACAAGGCCTTGTATGGGTTACATCAGGCTCCTAGAGCGTGGTATGCTACACTGACCAAGCACCTTCTTAATCATGGGTACAAGAGGGGAACCATCGATCAAACTCTGTTTCGGAAAACTGTCAGAAAAGATTTAATTCTCGTACATATTTACGTTGATGACATCATCTTTGGATCCACAAGCACTGAATTGTGTACAGAATTTGAGGGTGTAATGAAGAAGAGATTTGAAATGAGTTCGTTGGGTGAGATGACTACATTTCTGGGTTTACAAGTTCGTCAGAGTTCAGAAGGGATTTTACCCCATCAAGGGAAATATGTTGAGGATATGCTAATAAAGTTCGAGTTTCAAGATTCAAAGAGTGCCAATACTCCCATGGCGGAAAGACGACTGCTATCATCAGATCCTGATGGGAGTCCCGTAGATCAAACATACTACATATCGATAATCGGGTCTCTGATGTATTTGACGACAAGTCGTCCTTACATTTTGTTTGCAGTCTGCCAGTGTGATCGTTTCCAAGCTAATCCTAAAATCTCTCATTTAACTGTTGTTAAACGTATTTTTAAATATCTGAAGGGACAACCGAAGTTAGGTCTTTGGTATCCCAAACAATCAGAATTTGATCTTTATGCTTTTGCTGACAGTAATTATGGTGGAGATGACATTGACAGGAAATCCATGTCAGCCGGTTGCCAGTTTCTCGGAGACCGTCTCATCTCATGGCAGTGTAAGAAACAACAAACAGTGTCCACCTAAACCGCTGAAGCAGAGTATGTTGCCGCATCCGCTTGCTGCTCTTAGGTTATCTGGATGCAAAATCAGTTGCTGGATTACGGTTTGGAATTTCTTGACACTCCTATTTTCTGTGATAATGATGCGGCCATTGCTATTGTGAAAAACCCTGTCCAACATTCTAAAACCAAGCACATCGATATCAAAATTCATTTTATCCGTGACTGTTTCGATCGGAAATTGATTTATCTTGAACAAGTCCACATCGATAACAACGTGGCGGACTTATTTACAAAACCGGTTGGAACAGCAAAATTTAATATGCTTGTGAGTTTTCTTAAAATGCTTCGTTTCGAGAATTGAGTCTTTTTGGGGATAACTTTGTACAGTTTAGTTTATTTTTTTGTTTGCACAAATTTAGGGGGAGAAAAATCAAAAGACATAAATAGTGTGCGTGTGTTGTTTTTATTAAAAAAAATAAAAAAATTATTTTAATGTAATTCATTCTCGCTTAAAAATATGTCGGTTGCTCAAGTCTGAATGACATATACTCGTATATGGTTGGTCCGGTGTTCTACTTGTAGTTTCACAGGATAGCCATTTACCCAACGACTGAAAACACCTGGGGCGATTATGATGTGTTTTCGTGTTCTGTGCTCTTTCACTTAAAATTATGTCGGCAACTTTGAGCTGGAAGGACATGCACATATATGCATGGTTGGTCCGGTTAACCACTTGTGGTCATACAGGACAGCCATTTACCTAAAAGCTTGATAGTGACCGGGGTGACTGAATACTCAACACGCTTGTTTCTTTTGTAACTCCAATGGGAAATGATATTACTATTCAGTTAACAGCTTTTTAGAAGCATCAAAAATATTTTCAAATGAAAATTGATCCAACCTTTGGAAAATGATAGATAAATTGTTTTTGTGTGCCTAACGGGTGAAGTTATTAAGCTTAAAAGGCTCTAGAACAGTCATTGATATTGTATGGTAGCTTTCCATGATGCGTAAAAGTTGAAGTGATATAAACTAAAATTGCTGAACTTAATGTGGAGAATCATTTTGAAGACAGGTGCATGTTTCCGGTACATCTCTCCGAATGATAGGCAGAAAAGTAATTACCCAGTCATACACGAGCCCGTTAGTGTCTTGATCACCAAAAATATTGTGCTATTGTGTTTATTTATTTAAAAAAAATTCAGCAAAAGAGTTATTTATGAGTTACTTATCTATTATTAAATTAATTTTAATAAAGGCTTAAAGGGACAAACTAGAACTACAGAGATGGGGGCACACAAGTAAGTCCTGTCATGTCTCGAATGAAAGGTTTGTCAGTTTACTGGCACTAAATCCAACGTTCAACCTTAAAGCCTAAAATTTTGTGTTTATAAAAACTTTTGATCAAGCACTAGGGGGTTGGAGTCAAATTGGGGTGATTTGGGGAAAGCAAAATACGCTTTGAGAAGAGATAGGAGGCACAACAGGTCCATAAGTGATGTCCATCTAAGCTTTATGCCGAACTGAACCCTAATCATATCACTGATGCAATGAAAATCATGCTAAGTATGTTATACCTGCTATCAACCTGTCTCTTTTGTCATAATAACGCTGAACATGAATCCTCGTGATAGCCTCTTAAACGATATGATTCCATGTTCGGATCTTTTCATAAAAAGGGCGGTAGTTTTACTATGAACTGAAATTTGATCTCGATTTTAAATTCTAAAAGGAGTTTCTTTTGTGGATAAATAATTATTTTTATTTTATTTTATTTTATCTTATTTTATTTTATTTTTCCTTGTCTTACTCTATTATTTTACCTCGAAATTACTCTCCTCGAAATGATTGTGTAATTTAAGTTTTTCTTAACTTTGGGTTAAAAGCTTTGCAATATTTGGATCACTTATAATGGGTCATGGGCTGTCCCCTGGTTTTCGGCTTAATCTGAGCCCATAAAGGGTTTTCGGCCCGTTGAGGTTGGTATTAATATTTTAAGGGTGTTTTCTTTTCATTTTTATTACTGTACACATTACAAACCTCTAACCTTCTTAGCCGAAATAATCTTTTTTCATCTTTGCTGAAATCAATTTCTTCCTCACTAATCACAAGTTAACGTGTTCATCGTTGACTAGCAGGTACTGGGGAAGATCAAATGGGTCTTATATGCTACTGAGGACTATCTTAGTTCAACCATGAACCGATTTCATGGGTGACCTTAATTCGAAATTGGATCTATGAGTTATTAGGACTTTGATGGGAATATTGGTTTTGTCTTAGGGTTTTCGGCTAATATTTTAAACAAGATGTTGCAGGTTTAATGGTGGTTTATGTGAGATCTCGGTGATTGAAGATGAATGCCCACTTCCCAATACAGAAACCCAAGAGTTCTCTGTCCCCAGCTGTCAAGGAAGTTCTCGGTTGACTTTGGCTGACCGAGAACCCTTTATCCTAACAGAGAACACCTGTTCTCGGTCAAATGTTGACCGAAAACCTTCGTTCTCGGCCAATTTCCCTTGATCGATTTCTGACCGAAAACCATGTGGTGACCGAGAACTCGCCTGATTGACCGAGACCTCTCCATTTGGGCCTAACTCTCACTGTTAGAGCCCAAACCTATTCCAGGCTGTGAACTTGGGCCGTCAAAAACCTTCCTTTGGTTCCAATAGGAGATTTGGACCATAACCTGATCTGGGCCCAAAAGAAAATTTCTATAATAATTGTTAAACATTATCAAGCCAATCTAGTTGATATCTAACTTGTTATGTTTGGTGCAGATATGGCTGATCAAAACCAGTTAAAGTTTGTGGATACTCATAATATAGCTGGCCACTTGTATGATACACCTATAGCTCACAAGGAATTCAAGTCGATGATAGTCGGTCTCAATACCTGCAGGATATCTCATGCTCTTCGGGAGAACCCTGTCATTTGCAAGAAGATGGTTACTGATTTCTGGAGCAATGCAAAGATCAATTCACAATAGGCAGATGGAGTTATTTCAATCGAATCCACAATACAGTTGAAGCCGGTTGTTGTTATTGAAGCCATCATCAGAGAGGTGCTTTTGTTTGGGGATCAACCTGACTACCCAACAGAGTACTCTGCTGCTGAGGTTACTGAAGTTCTTACAAAAATGGGTTATGAAGGCACCTATCCCCCTGCAATCAAGAAATTATTTCATCCATACTGGAGATATCTATTACACACGTTCTTTACTTGTATCTCAGGAAGAAAGGGGGGGGAGTCAGATGAGATCAGTCACACCCAGATGTCTGTCGTTGCTGCTCTGATCATGGATTGGAATTATAATTACTCTAAATTTGTTTTCAATGAAATGATGAGCAACCCGAAGGCAAAGAAGAAAGAAATGTTCCTGATGTATCCAAGGTTCTTACAGATGATATTTGACTCTCATCACACCCACCTGATTAAATCTGTAGAAACCTTGGACATGAAGTCTATGGGACCCAACTCCTTTGGGTTGATGAAGCAATCAAGAAAAGGAGCCAAAGTGGTTTATCGGGGATTACACACTTTGGTGAAATTTGGACGATTTGCTGAGACAGAAACTGAGCCTGTGTTGGCTCAGGTTGCTGATGAACATGCGGTACCAGTTCAACCACGTGTTGCTGCTTTCGAAACTTTCTGATGATGAAGATGATGAGACTGAACACCGTCAGTCAGATACCCCTCCAAGTACAGAAAATTTAAGTGCTTTGGAAGCTGTGAAAGCTTTATTACAGTCAACTGCTCTGAAACCTCCTCAGTCTGTTGCTGAAGTCAATGAAGAAGACATAGCTGAAGACCCAACTGCAGACCTCGGTCCTCGAAAACGTAGAAAGAAAGATCCGAGGCCTGGAGTACTGATAAATGAGTCTGAAACAACCACTACACCAACAACAAACGAAACATCCAACCCAGTTCAACATTCCATTCAACCTGAAACACCTGCTCCAGAAACACAAGCTGAACAAGATATACCTGCTAATGAGTCTTCATTCCATGATTTATTGACTAGTGATTTTGGTAATGATTTTGATTTGGAATTTGAGGCAGAAGTTCCTCACACCGACACTACAGATATTCCCTCCGGCTGTTGAAAACATTGATGACTCAATGTGAGTCAAGGTGGTAGTTCTACTGCTCGTCCTGTTGAAAACATTGATAACTCGGAATCTTTGCAAAAATATCTTGATGCTCCTCCTGTCTCCAAAGAGAAATCTGACAGAATTAAGAAGAATCTCCTTGAAAAGGGAAAGAAAATGCTGCTGGTAATGAAAAACTCAAATCAGAATGTGGAATCGTCGGATCATCTAGACAGGTTTGTTATTGAATTTCAAAAGGGTTTTAATAGTAAATATGGTGATCGATCGGGAGTTCTATCGTGGGGCTTTGATGCGGATAAAAATATGTGGTGGGTGAAAAGGAAGTCAGGAGTCACCGAATACTATAAGAAGATGAAAGATTTTGGCTCTTGGACGAAAGTGGATTTAAGTGATTTAATTAATTCTCCATTCACTAATCCAACTAATGATAAAAGAGGTACTGAGTTCTGGAATTTTCTGAAACGAGAGGTTGATCGATGCTTTCCGAATATGAAGACTGCTGAATCCTTCCTAAATAAAGCCAAAGGAGTTCAAGATCCGAGGACTGAAAAAACTATGGTTAACGTCATGTGGCCTGCAACAAACAAAGCCACTCACATTCCTGTCCCTGACCAGATTCCAGATGGCACCTTGGATAATATGAAATTCTGTATATATGATAGCGTGTCTGCCACTATCTTTATTAAGCTAGAGAAGGGAAAGGGTCAGTACCGATTTGTTGAACCAAGAGACCTGTTAAAGCTGGGAGAAAGAGACATCCACACACTTAGTACTTTTCAGATAGTTGCCGATCCAATTTTTGAAGCGGCTGCTAAAGAATTCACAAGTATGGTAGCCACTATTATTCGTTGCAAGTTTTGGGCAGGTGCTTTGAAAAATGCTGATGTTGATTACATGGAGCAAGATTAAAGATAAAGCTACAAACCAAGGGGGAGATTGTTGGGCCTAGTTTTGTGGTTTGAGCTTTGTTTAACATTGTTTTAGCTTATTTGGGCTTGGCTGTTGGGTTGTGTATGAACGGAGAACTATCATAGAATTCTCGGTGGGCTTATGGTTGTTTTGGGCTGGTTCTTTTGGGCCGTCCTTCTTAGTGGTTCCCTATATATAGATGTATGATGTATAGGGTTATAGTTGTTCATTCCTAGTTATTGTTGAAGTATTCTAAGTGCTTAACCACCCGACGTATTTAATAATATACGTGTGTTTTGAAGCAACCTCGTGTTAGTTTACTAGTTCTTGTCTGTGTTCTTAAATCACCGAGTGTTGGTATTCCGCACCAATACTCGTCTAGTTGATATCATATTGTAGTGATCCAGATTCGGGACTTACAAAATACAACAAGTCTGTCCAGAAGTGTGTCTAAGGTGTGGGTGTGAAATGATCTAGTAAATAACTTACTTTTTACAAAATATCTAGGGGTGGGAAACCCCATATAGGGCGTCCCCGAAAATTAGGGGGCCTATGGGCCCCTATTTTGGCGCCACTTGCCTCGTTTTGTGTGACCAAAGTTTGATATCGGTTCCAATTTTAGTTCAATTTTTCGCGCGAAAAATAGTTCAAGTTTAATAAACAACGTGAAAACGAACGTTTTTGGCTTAATTTTGCATAATAATAAAAACATATTAGATTATCGTAAAAATCCAAAATACTTTCACAGATTGCTTAAAACATCTTATATAAGTGTTCTATAAGTCTTTTTCAGCTTGACTGATGATGCAATGTTAGTTTTGGTATTAACTGTAAGTCCCGTAAATGGATCTTTCAATATGATATCAACACACCTCAACGATATTGTGGAATATAGTGTAAGGTGATTCAAGATAAACACGCAAATACGTAAAGAACACAAGAAGATGCTTCAAAACACACGTTGTATTAACGTCGGGTGCTTAAGCACTTGATTACACAATACTCGTTCAACCTAACAACAAAGTGAACGGCTCCCTCTTACCCTATACACATATTCTATATACAGGGACACCAATCAAGCCCAACACATAGCCCAAGCCCACCGAGGTCACATTGTGATCTCGGCTTACATACACAAACACATAAACACAACCTACTATAATAAACTAAGTCCAAACCATAAATATAGACCCAACAAACTCCCCATTGGTTTGTAGCTTCGTCCTTTAGTCATGTTCCATGATATCAACATCGGCATCCTTTAAACCACCTGCCCAAAAACCTGTTCTGACAATGGAAGCTACCATTCTGGTGTATTCCATTGCAGCCGCTTCAAAAATTGGATCAGCAATGATTTGGAAATTGCTGAGAGTCTTGATATCACGCTCTCCAAACTTGAGCAAGTCCCTTGAATCAACAAACCTGTATTGCCCTTTACCATTCTGTAGACGTATGAAAACGGTAGTAGTCTCACTGTCGAACATTCAGAACCTCATATTATCCAGGGTACCATCAGGAATGGCACTATGAACAGGAATATGAGTAGCCTTATTTGTTGCAGGCCACATAACGTTCACCATGGCCTTCTCTGTCCTTGGATCCCTAACCCCCTTAGCCTTCTTTAGAAAAGAATCAGCAGTCTTCATGTTTGGGAGCCCATTATCGACTTGCCGTCTCAGAAAATTCCAGAAATCATTGGCTCGCTTATCGTGAGTTGGGTTGTGGAATGAAGCATTGATCAGGTCGCTGAGATCTACCTTATTCCAATATCTGAAGTCCTTCATCTTCTTATAGTCCTCAGTATTCCCAAACCTTCGTTTAACCCACCACATGTTCTTTTCAGCATCAAAACCTCATGACATGATTCAAGAACGATCACCGTATTTTTCTGAGAATCCCTTTTGAAAAGTGACAATTAACTTGTCTGGATGATCGAAAGATTCAACATTCTGATTAGAATTCTTCCTAATGAGGAGCTTTTTCTGATGCGATCCGATTGTTCAGCAGTCTTGGGTGTAATTTAAAGATAATGCTCCAGTGAGTCGGATGCGTCAGCATGTGCAGATGTATGCGCACCGGAGCTCCCACCTTGATCGACATTGGTTGATTTCATGACAGGGTCATCACTGCTCTTGAACTCATCCCCAAATTTCTGAACGAGTTTCTGTTGAAGATCCAAATACATAGCAGTTAGGCCTCCCATGTTGGACTAAAGCTCTTTGATTTTATAATCTTTATCAGAGTTGCTAGCTTCGAGCTCTTGAATACGCAAGTCCTTAATAACCGAATCTTGTTCGAGTTCAAAAACTCGACGTTGCAAAGCTTGTACGTCCACAGGAGCATCTTCTAGTACAACCTCTTTTCCTTTATTCTGCAAATAAGTGTCTTGCATGGCGAGAATCTGAGCAATCTTCTCGGAAGCACAAGAGCTAGACTGACCCTGATCAATTAGGTCAGATGATACAGATGGTGCATCAAAATGTGGGATATCTGCCTCAAAATCGAACGCTTGAGCAATGTCATCAAAAATCTATTCTTGTGTTTGATGCTCAGCAGTGGATGGACTCGCATCAACATGAGTCTCAGAAACTTCCGACTCACGTTGATGTTGTTGTTGTTGTTGGTTTGTTGTTGTTGGAGTAGCTTCAGTGACCAGCACGCCAGGTCTCGGATCTTTCTTCCTTCGTTTCCGTGGAATGAGATCGGCGGCTAGTTCTTCAAGGGTATCATTATCTTCATTTACAGTGACTACTTGAGAAGGCTTCAAGGCAGTCGACTGCAGCAGTTCTTTGAAGCTTTCAAAATTCTTTAATTGCTCAGCAGACGGAGCAGCTTCTGTTTCACGGTGTTCAAACTCCATATGTTGTACGGGAGTCTCCTCATCTTTTTCATCTGAAATAATCTCAAGTGTAGCTGTGCGCCTCTGAACTAGCGCCACATGCTCTTCAGCAACCTGAGCTCTAACTGGTACAGTCTCTGTTTCATTAAAATGGCCAAACTTGACTAGCTCATGAAGGCCCTGATAGACAACCTTTGACTCTTTCCTGGACTGCTTCATCAATCCAAAGGTATTGGGTCCCATCTACTTCATATCCAATGTCTCAACATATTTAACAAGATCAGTGTAACGTGAATCAAAGATCATCTGTAAGAACCGAGGATACATAAGAAACATTTATTTCTTCTTTCCCATCAGGTTTCTCATCATCTCATCGAAAACAAACTTGGAATAATTGAAATTCCCATTCATGATCAGAGCAACTACAGCCGACATCTGAATGTGGCTAATCTTGTCAAATCCTCCTTTTTGTCCCAACACACAAGTGAAGAACGTGTGTATCAAAAATCTCCTGTAAGGATGGAAAAGTTTCTTGATTGCATGAGGATAAGATCCCTCGTAACCCATTCTTGTTAATACTTCAGTAACAACAGCTGTCGAGTATTCCATTGGGTAATTAGGTTAATCCCCAAATGAAAGGACCTGGCGTATAATGGCCTCTGTGATGACGACCGGCTTCTTTTGCACTTTGGAGTCTATTGAAACAACTCCATCTACTCCTCGTTGGTTGATCGAAGCATTGTTCCAGAACTCTGTGATAATCTTCTTGCATATGACAGGAGTTTCTCATAGGGCGTGAGAAATCCTGCAAGTGTTGAGACCGACGATCATGGATTTGAACTCCTTATGTGCCAAAGGAGGGTCAAACAAGCGTCCACCAATATTGTGAGTATCGACGAATTTTAGTGGAGCCTGATCAGCCATTACTGCAACAAACGAGTCAAGTTAAAAAATATTTTCATAACTTGAATAACCATCGTAAGCTTAAGGGCACAATTGTTAATTTCTTAAACATTTAGGACCAATTGTGATAAAAACATATTAAAGGGACCATAAGTAATACATATAATGTTTTAAATTGGATTTCGGTCCAAAAATGTGTTTTCGGTCCACACAGGTGGATAATGGTCAAGGATAGAAGTTTTCCGTCAAAGAAACATGTTTTCTGTCCAGTCCCACCGAGAACACTGGTTCTCGGTCAAAGATGAGAGATCCTGGTCAATAAAAGTCAACCAAGAACTCTTGGTTGACCAAGGGTTTTCGGTCAACATATCTGGGACGAATGTCACACCCCGACTTAAGGCCTAGGCGTGTGACCAATAGTTGGTACCTGTTTTGTAAATATATCAGAGTTGCGGGTTTGTTTAGCGAAAGTCTTTAAATATAAATATTCATTTATAAAATGTTGGATTAAAATATCCTTTCAATGTTTACAAAGCATGTTTGAGAAAATAATTTTTTTTCAGCGGAAGTCTTGAATAAAATATTATTATATTAAAAACTCGGGTCCAAATACCCATTTAATATCTCAAATACATTTCTTTAGAAAACATAATTCTTTATAATATTTTGAAATAAAATATCTGAGCCACCAGATAGCATCTAATGACTATAACTCCAATATTCTATTCCTTCTTGCTTGTCTGTTCTAACCTTTCTTGCTTTCCTGTAAAATGGTTAGAAAATACGTCAGCACACAGCTGGTGAATGACACTGACTCTTTGTAAAAATCTTTTCAATACCTTTGTGAAACCAACAATAATACCTTTGTGACTACTCATTAGGCACCCAACTACATTGGGATCAAATTACCCTAAGTACCTTGTACAATCAATTATATACACAAATCGTTTCTCATCAAGCTTCCGGAGACATGTTGATGATTTGCATGGCCTCGGGAAAATGTCGAGTCACCATGTATCAATGGATCCAGACACATGTATACTCTTAATCAGAGTGTCCGTTTCTTATTATTGTAACACAAAGTTTTAAGGATTCCTGTTTTCTGTTTTCTGCTTCTTGACTTGTTACCTCGGACCAATAGTACGAGAATAACCTTTTGTATAAATAACTAGATCATCGATCTAGATTTAGACCTTTAGTTCGTTTTGTATAGCTTTAACCTTGATAAAAACATTTGTTTGTATAAAATATTTGGACCTTTAGTCCTCTTGTTTATTTACCAATCATATACTATGTTTCTTCTTCAGGAAGAAACGTATATACCGAGTTTCTTCTTAGAGAAGAAACATTAATTTAATTATATTCTTTGAATATTTATATTTCTTAATAATAAAGAAATACTATTTTAATTATACCCTTTGTATATACTTGCTTACGTTTCTTAATCAAGAAGAAACAATATTTTGACTATAACCTTTGTTTAAGAAAAGTTATATAATACAAAATCGTAATCAAGGTTTGGCTATATCTCCGACTATGGTCTAAGCCATCTATAATAATAAATTAATAACTTAGGCAGAACCCCTACCTCGCACGGATATTCGGAGTTATACGGGCAGCACTTCTACTCTATATACACGTTTATCGAGGCGTTCTTGATCCACTTTTCCTTGGCACGCAAATTGAGATGATGTGTAGGTGTCTCGGGGTTGTGCACGTACTTCGAGACGGAATATCGGCTACTTCTGGTTGGCACGCACTTCAAGGAAATCACGAGGTATTTGGCACAGATTACGAGGTGATGATTGTCGGGTCGGTGGCACGCAAAACGGTGCTAGTCACATAAAACGAGGTAGAGAGAGTGTGTAAATCTAGAGAGAGAGTGGCAATGTGTGTGTGAGAATGAGCCGTAGCCTCCCCTTTTATAGCCAATTTTACACCCCATTGCGATACGCGATGGAATTCTTCATGTGGCTGTCGCGTATCGCGACGCCGCCACTTCTGCATGAACGCCACGTGTCGCCACGTGGCCTGACACATCTGCCACATGTCACCAGAGTGTGACACGTGTCTCTAAGTCATCACGGACCATCGCGAAACGCGATGACCGTGTTCTTGGACTCATCGCGATGGGTCCCTGGATATTATATTTCATTTTTAGTCCCTTGTCTTTGATAGCTTGTCACATCTAGGTCTAATTCTCGTTATCCAAAAATACTAAGGCGGCTCTTAAAGCGGCTCGCGGCGATGCGAGCATGCGAAGTGCGCCATTTATTAAGTAGCCAGAAAACACACATAAAGCCCAACAGATTTTAACCAAATCAAAAGTAGCCCATTTTGAACATTTGATTCGAGGAGAGTAGTTTCGAGATGAAAACAAAAATTTAAGTAAAATAATAAATAAATATAAACAACAATAGCACGAAACACAAGTCTTCTTGTAATTTTAATAAAATTTTGGGATCAGATTTCAGTTTTTCTGATAAAATCGTCGTCTTTATGAAAAGATCCGAACATGGAATCTTATTGTTTAAGGTGTTGTCACAAGGATTCATGTTCAACGTTATTATGACATAAAGAGACAAGTTGATAGCAGGTATAAATACTTAGCATGATTTTCATTGCGTTAGTGATATGGATTAAGTGCAATTAGGCATAAAACTCATATGGACATCACTCATGGACCTGTGATGCCTCCTATCTCTTCTCAAATCTTATTTGGCTTTCCCCATATCACCCTAATTTGACTCCAACCCCCTAGTGCTTGATCAAATGATTTTTATAGATAGACAAATAAAATTTTAGGCTTCAAGGTTGAACGTTGGACTTAAATGCTTTTCATTCAGAGTGTTTAGGACTTACTTAAGTGCCCCACCCCTGTAGTTCTGGTTTGACCCTTTAAGCGTTAAAAAATATTTAATGAATACATGTATATATATAAAAAAAATTTATATTTCTTTTTAAATAATAATAAGCATAGTAGCACAATATTTTTGGTGATCAAGACACTAATGGCCTCGTGTATGACTGTGTAATTGCTTTTTCGCCTATCCTTCGAAGAGATGTATATGGAGACATGCAAATTTCTTCAAAATGACTTTCCACAGTAAGTTTAGCAAATTTAGTTTATATCACTTCAACTCTTACGCATCATGGAAAGCTACCATACAAATCAATGACTGTCAGAGCCTTTTAAGCTTAATAACTTCACCCATTAGGAACACGGAAACAATTTTTCTATCACTTTCCAAAGGTTGGATAATGTTTTGAAGCTTCAAAAAGATGTCAACTGAATAATCATATCACTTCCCAGAGAGTTACAAAAGACACAATTTTAAAACTCAGTCACCCCGGTCACTCTTAGTTTTCAGGTAAATGGCTATCCCATATGTCCACAAGTGGTTAACAGGACCAAACACATATGAGAATACATGTTCCTCAAACTTAGAAATACCAAGTGAAAGAATTCAAAACACAAAAAAACATCACAATCGCCTTGGATGCTTTCAGTCTTTAGATAAACGATCATGTAAATCTACGAGTAAATGACCGGACCAAGCATATATAAGTATATGTCCCTCAAACTTGAGAAGCCGACATAATTTTAAGCGAAAGTGAATAATAAAAGAAGATTTTTTTTAATGAAATAAGAAAACGGACACACACTATTTTTGACTTTTTGATTTTTCTCCCCCCAAATATGTGCAAATTTAGAAAATATGTACAAATTTATACTAAAAAAGACTAAGTCCTAGAAACGGAGCATTTTAAGAAAACTCACAAACGCATTAAATCTTGCTATTCCGACCGGTTTTGTAAATAAGTCTGCCACATTTTTATCAGTGTGAACTTGCTCAAGATGAATCAATTTTCGGTCGTAACAGTCGCGAAATAAAATGTATTTTAATATCAATGTGCTTGGTTTTTTAGTGTTGAACCATATTTTTAATGATTGCAATGGCTGCATCATTATCACAAAAAATAGGAGTGTCAAGAAATTTCAAACCGTAATCCAGCGATTGATGTTGCATCTAGATAACCAGTGAGCAGCAAGCTGACGTAGCAACATATTCAGCCTCGGCACTTGATGTAGATACTGTTTGTTGTTTCTTGCATTGCCATGAGATGAGACGATCGCCCAAAAACTAGCAGCCGGCAGATGTGGATTTCCTGTCACTGTTATCTCCACCATAATTGTTATCAGCAAAGGCATAAAGATCAAAATCTGAGTTTTTGGGATACCAAAAACCTAACTTCGGTTGTCCCTTCAGATATCTAAAAATACGTTGAACAGCAATTAAATGAGAAAGTTTAGGATTAGCCTGGAAACGAGCACATTGATAGACTGCGAACATGATATCAGGACGAATGGCGGTGAGATACATCAGGGACCCGATCATCGATCGATAGTACGTTTGATATACGAGACTCCCTTCAAGATCAGACGACAATAGAGGCCTTTCCACCATAGGAGTGGTAGCACTCTTGGAATCTTGAAATTCAAATTTGGCCAGCGTGTCTTCAACATACTTTCCTTGATGCAGCAAGATTCCTGTCGAGCTCTGACGAACTTGCAACCCCAGAAACGTTGTGATTTCTCCCAACGAGCTCATTTCGAACCTCTTCTTCATTACATCTTCAAATTCAGAACACAAATCGACGCTGGTAGACCCAAAAATAATGTCATCCACATAGATCTAAACCATAATTAAAAACTTTCCCGACGGTTGTAAGGAACAGAGTTTGTTCAATGGTCCCCCTTTTACAACCATGACCCAGAAGATGTGTCGTCAATGTAGCATACCACGCCCGAGGAGCCTGATGAAGCCTACACAACGCTTTATCTTACTTGTAGACATGAGTGGGATTCTTAGAGTCTACAAACCCCGGTGGCTGATCCACGTAAATCTCTTCTTTAACTTCGCCATACAGAAACACGGTCATAACATCCATCTGATACACCGTGAAACACATGAATGACGCATAAGCCAGAAAAATCCGAATGGCCTCAAGTCTAGCTACGGGAGCATAGACTTCGGTGTAATCTAAACCTTCAACCTGATGAAAACCACGAACGACTAACCGTGCCTTGTTTCGAACAATAAAGTTAATGTCAAATCCGTTCTGCTTCATAGAATCATCATCCAAACCAAACTCCAAGACCGCATCTATCGAGCCCAATGCACCTCCATAGATGAAGGCAATATGTACGATGAAACGTCATGTGGAGCTGAACTGCAACTCGAAACCAAACCCGATGGCTTGCTTTATTTTCTTAATTGTTTGTGGGTTCCCGATCGTGATGAACTTCGTACTTTCATTCTCGACGAAGCTCATATGTCGCGATATTCCGTGCATCCCCGTGCAGATAAGATGTATTTCTATCTTCGATCTATTTATTGTTGGCCGGGTATGAAAAAGTACGTGGCACTTTATGTCTCAAAATGTATTACATGCTCAAAGGTTAAAGCCGAACATCAAAAACCTTTTGGTTTACTCGAGCAACCACCTATTCCCGTTTGGAAATGGGAAGACATTGCTATGGACTTCATCACCAAATTACCCCCCCAACCACTCAAAAGCAAAATGATAGCATTTGGGTCATCATGGATTGACTAACCAAATCGGCTCACTTCAACCCGATCCGCTAGAAGTACTCGGTTGAACAACTCGCTCAAATCTATGTTCGTGAAATTATATGCCGCCATGGTATTCCGTTGACCATTATTTCCGATCGTGATGCTCGTTTCAACTCCCGTTTTTGGAAATTGCTTCAAGAAGCTTTGGGTACTCGTCTCGATATTAGTACCCGCTTATCACTCAAATCGATGTCCAATCCGAGCGCACAATCCAAACCCGTGAAGATATGCTTCGATTTTGTGTTCTTGATTTTGGTGGAAATTGGGATTCTCATCTCCCACTAATTGAATTCTCATACAACAATAGCTATCATTATAGCATTGATATGGATTCTTTCCAAGCTCTTTATGGTCATAAGTGTCGTTATCCGATTTGTTGGAACGAAATTGGTGAAACCCAAATCACTGGTCCCGAGATGGTCCAGGACACTACCGATGGTATCGATCAAATCCCCAAAAATATCCTCGCTGCTAGAAGTCATCAAAAGAGCTATGTCGATAAACGGCGAAAGCCTCTCGAATCCAATGTTGGCAACTTTGTCCTTCTCAAAGTATCTCCTTTGAAGGGGGTAGTCCGTTTTGGAAAAAGGAAAGCTAGCTCCCTGTTTCGTAGGCCCATTTAAAATCCGCGAAAGGATTGGAAAAGTGGCTTATAAACTCGAATAACCGCAAGAACTTACCGGTGTTCATCCAACCTTTCATGTCTCAAGCCTCAAAAAGTTCTTAGCCGAAGGTAATCTCCATATACCTCTCGGCGAAGTACGTATCGATGAAACCATGCAAATGATCGAAAAACCCGTTGAAATCATGGACCGCAATGAAAAAGGAACCAAACATATCCGCATCCATTTAGTTAAAGTCCGATGGGAATCACGAAGTGGCGCTGAATTTACTTGGGAACGAGAAGACGAGATGAAGGAAAAGTACCCGCATTTGTTTACTAAGGATTCTTCTTAATTTCAGGACGAAATTTCCTAAGTAGGTAAGACTGTAACATTTGTCATTTTCGGATTTTTCTTGTATTTGTATTGTATCAAAAACCCAACCCGTTTTGATCTTTCGGATCCGTCATTATTAATAAAACATTGGGTTTTATGTTCGTTTATGTTACACAAGTTTCGGATAAAGAAAACACCCTTTTCGATTCGTTAAAACACCTCTTATTGACGAAAAAAGACTTAAAAACAAACTTTAGGGACTAATATTGTCAATTATCAAAAGCTGGAACCAAACAACCCCCCCCCCCCCAATAGGTCTGTCGCGCCACGCGACCACCCTCTCCTTTGAGGCTGCGTGGCGCCTAGTCGCGTCTGCAGATCCAAGTTCACTTTTGGTTTGTTGTTTTGTGCATTGTTGACCATTCTAACCTATCACATGAAATTTTGCCCCATTTGAATGAACCATACCTCTACCATGATAAAAGCAATGTCCCATGCACCACTTAGGTTGTTCTTCTTCTCCAAACTCTCTCTCAAATCCAAGTGTTCATCTTCAACCTCTTGTTAGTTTGATTACTTAAGGTCAAACTAATGCTAACATTGTTTCTAACTAATTCTTATTACTTAAAGCTTGATGTTGCAACATATATATAATATACACCCCCTGTTTCCCTCGGCTTTCACTTCTCCGGTGACGGTTGGTTGAAGTGTTGTGCTACAAGGCAAGGCTACATGGAGGACTATTATAGTCCTTGATTTATGCTTTAATTCATACTTTAGTTTATGCTTTAATTTTGTTTATGCTTATCAATATTGTTTAGTCCTTACTTACTCTTAGTTTCCAAATCATTTTTAATAGTTCAATGGTAATGGGTATGTGGCCACCATTTTCATTTCATCCCGAGTCAAGAGCCGAACCAAAACCGAACTTTTGTTTAATACTTTATTGTTAACATATTGTAGTAAATATTTGAGTATTATTATTTTAAGTTGATTTAAATGAGTTCTATGGTATTGATATGTGGCAACTATCCTCAGTTTATTTCCGAGTCAAGGACCGAACCAAAACCGAACTCTTGTTTAAACACTTTATTTTAACATGTTGTATGTAAACTTGAGTATTATCATTTCTAAGTTATTTTAATAAAGTTCCATGGTATTGGATATATGGTAACCATCCTCATTCTTATTCCGAGTTAAGGACCGAACTAAACCGAGTTCACTCGCTTAAGACACACTAGTGTGTTTTGAGCCACCGAATCTCATATTTTCTATAAAACTATTTTATAAACTAATTTTAAATTGTTTTCTCAAAACACTTGGTATGTTGGATCTAACGTGATCTTATAACAATTTTGGACCGACAAAACCAAACACTCGATTAACGGACGTCGAGGTTCTTCTTAATATAACTACACACTTTGTTAAGTTTTTTTTATTTCATTAAGTTATCTCATAACATTTTGGAATCTCGGCTTCGAGCTTGACCAATTATTAAGACACGAACCGGCAAATCCGAGCACTCGTAAAATCTCGTTTTGGTAGTTATTTAACTTTGAAATATTGCAATTATACCCCAATATTTACTTAACAAAGGTTAAATAAAAACTAATTAATAGATTACTGAGACCCGACTTCGAGTAAACTTACTTTTCAAAAACCATTACTTTAATTCCTTATGTTTTTACATTTTAGCCATCAAACTTTAATTATTTATGTTACTTATCAAGTTGTTTTACTTTAAAGCCTTCAAAAATCATCTACTAACTCAAGACCCTTTTCAATTTAGGTCTTGCCCATTGAACTTACCCTTCCCCCATTTTATCGCAAACTATCCTTCAAGTTACTTATTTCATGCGAGAACATTTAATCCCCCGTTTTCATTTTATACTTTGGGGGTAACATGCATACTTATCCAAAACAAGAACGATTTATAATACTCTATCTTCAAACCACAAACTCTAGGGTGTATGATACTTAGAATACTTGCTCTATTGTGTGTTATATGTTTTATATGTTTTACGTGCACGAGTGTTTATTTTTATGTTGTTGTGGAACGAAATAAGTATGATCATACGCACCCCTAACTACTTAGCCTTGTGCAAGTAGCATAGGGCATCATTATCCGAGTATGCCGGTTGCTACCGATTATAAAGGATCTTCATTTACATATGTTTTATATACCACGATCGATTCTTTTATTTATAGTCTCATATACGTTTGTGGATTTTGCTCATATTATATATACTCAAAACTATGAAATTTCTCACCAACATACGTGTTGACAAATATTATTTTATGCATTGTTACATGTTTGATTATTGGTTAATTAGAATTCGAGGATGCTATTTTATTTTGAGACCGTTTAAGTTATTAGAAGAATGAACAATTAATTTCTTATGTTTGTTGTTATTTTGTATGAACAAGTTGTGTTATTTGGTTGATTGAATGAAATGAATGAGTTGTTTAAATATTGTCACTTTAATAGTGTTTTGTGTTCATGGGCAATCCGTTGCACCCCGGCATGTTCCGCCGCCTTTGGTCGGGGTGTGACAGATTGGTTTTTTACTATAAAATTGGTTGTTTAATTATAAATGATATATATCTTTTTTTAAATAAATCATATATTATTTTTTAGTATTTTCCTACTTTATAGGATTTTTATATCAAATATTTAGTGAGCTTAGTTTTTAATTTATTGAGATGTTATAACCCGTTTTTGGAATATCTGGGTTTGATGAGACCCATACCCATGAATTCGGGTCAAATGCATGAGAAGCCTCCATTTAAAAATCAAGCAAATCTGGTGACTTCAAAAAAAGGGGGAGCGACCACATCGTGACACGTATGATTTTTATGATTTCGTTTATATGTGTGTGTGTGTGCAGGTATTATAATGATATATTAATAATAATAAACTTTATTTTATTAAAACCCGACATTTCTAATTCACATTTTCTCATAGTTGAACGTCTTTACAAACTTCTTATATTTATTATATATATATATATATATATATATATATGTATTTATTTATATAAAATAATATAGATGTGTTAAACGTGTTATCTATATTTATACCTTTAGATTTTCGTTAAAAATCTCAAAATATATATTATATGATAACTAGTGTTTTTCCCGACGCGTTGTGCCGGGCAGGTCGGTAAAACACAAGCGTTGATACGGTAAGTCGACGCGAATTTGGTCGGTTTCGGTTACATGCGTTATTGTATCAGAACTAAGAAAAAAAACAAAAAGAATTATAAAAATTAAGGTGGCCAATGGCGTAGTGTCGGTCAGTAAAACTCGATCATTTGTAAATCCTGACCGTTATCGATCCCGGTCGTTGAGACGGTTGAGTCTACGCGAATTCAGTCGCATTTTGTCACATTCGTTACGGTACCATAACTAAAAAAACAAAAATTAACATTCGGTAGTCGTTTTCGTCATGTTCTTTACTGTACCGGAACTAAAAAACAAAAATCAGCATTGTGTCGGTTTTCGTTACGGTACTGGAACTAAAACAAAACGTGGTAAGTTTACACGAATTATTTCGGAGGCCGTCACGTTCGGCACAATACCATAACTAAAACAAAATAATAAAAAAGTACATAAACAGAATTCACATTCGGTAGGTTTTCAATATGTTCATTACGGCCGTAACTAAAACAAAAGAAAACAAAAACAAAAAAAGTACCAATAGGGTGCCTCAAAGTGGCCTAATCGGGGCTTTGCGGCACCAAACTCCTTAATTATATTATATAATAATTATGTATTTAAACGTTGGTATTAAATTATTTATCATATTACAAGTTAAATTTATTTATATATATTCATTATATTATTTATACTTTTACTTATTTAAATATTTATATAATTGTATTATATTTATACCTCATAATTTGTTTCTAAAAAGTATATATTAATGGTATTTTGTAAATAAAGCTAATAATGTTATAAATAAATGGTGAATAATAATATTGTTCTCACTATAACAATAACCGTATAGTTCAATTAACCGATAAATAACCATTCTAATCAAACCTAACTCAACCCCATCGAAATCTCAAATCTATTATATGTGTTATCTCATTTGTTAATAACTCATAATATTAAATTATTTAACTAGGAATCCTTGTCGGTGAATCCCGAAGGGTTAATGTTCTATCATCATCATTTGCGTTATCCTTGCTCATCTAATCAGGTGAGTATCCCACTCCCTCTTTTTATTGTTTTGGGGACATATGCGTTCGTAGATATTTTATTACTACATATTACTCAACTTGCAATTGTTAGTCATGGGTGTTTAACAATTTATGCCTAACGTGTTATATGCTTATATGCTTTACTTGAATACATTTCGGAGAGGTCCAACATATTCTCATATTAGTATGATCATACGCTCGTCGTGTTAGTCATCGTCTAGTTCATCTGGCATCGAGCTTAACGACAACATATCTACGTGCTTATGTAGTAGTCATCTCCCAGTTCGTCTGACACCGTGCGTATCTACAACTTATTACTTGCTCACTGGTTAAATTATTTATCTCACTTGACACAGTTTGCACTTTTATTTGTTATTATATATTCATAAAAATCTTGTGTTTTACTCACTCAACCTCGTGTTGACAAAACCTATTGTATTTTTGACGCATATGTAGGTTACCGCATGATATGATTATCAAGTTTTGTTTGAAGAAACTTAGGATGCATGTTTGAGAAGAAGATATACAAGAATTTAATTTTGGATGTTTGTTTACTTGTTTAATTATGTATATTATGTACTTTGATTATTTGAATTTGTTGGACTATTTAAATTGGAATAATAGATGTTGTAATTTTAATTTTGTATGATAGTACCTTGAGAGCTGTGAGCAATCAGCTCACGCCCCGACATTTCCGCCTTAGATTGGGTTGTGACAAATAAGGAGTACCTCGTTTTATCACAAATGTCACACAAATATAACAACAGATGTATTTTGGAATTCAAACAAATATCTTTTAGTAAGCTAAAGGTATATCTGATACATGACGGGTGATTACATGACCCATACCCAATGGATATTGGATTATGTATGAGATAGTTTAAAATTAAATTTGAGACTGAGATTACCGATATTCGTCTTGAACACGTCTTATTGTCATTCCCAAACAAGTTAATTAATTTTAAAATCAAGATGATTAGTTATTTTAAGTTATACAACAAGAAGTTTCGTTTCCAAAAAAAATTATCATTTTTTTAAGATATACAACAAGGCGTTTCGTTTTCAAAAGAAATTTATCACCACATTAAAAAGTATGCGATTATGATTTTAAAGACTTATGTAAACCTTCTTGACAATCACATGTTTGTAGTAGGGGTGAGAAAGTTAACCGCTATAACTGTTTAACCGAACCAAAACCGACATAACCAAACCGATTTTAGCCGATAACCGATATAACCGGTGGGTCGGTTTAATGAAATTTTAAAAACCGTCAAATACGGGTCGGTTTTGGTTAAGGATAATTCCAAAACCGCCATAACCGAACCGACCCATTTATTTAACCAACAATATGTTTGGGATTAACTTCCACCAAGCATGTTGTTGGATTATATCATTTTGATGTTTTTAGCTCAACGTTTGTTATCAAATGAAGTTGGATTATATAATTTCTTTTTAATATTTGATATTAACATTAACGATTATATACTTTATTAGATTATGTCATGTTAGATTATGTCATGTTGTTTTTTGTAATAATCGGTACCAAACTTTTAAGACCAGTTACATTCTTTTGGTTACGGTTAGACGACCCATAACCGACTCACTGTAACCTACAAAACCAATTAACCATAACCGCTATAACGAGTCAGTTATGGTTATGGTTATTCATTAACTGACATATCGGTTATGGTTATGGGTTTGGCTCAAAACCGCCTCAAACTGACCCATGCACACCCCATAGTTTGTAGCTTGGAAAATAATAAATTTGATTATAAATTCATAATCAATGGACCAATCAACATGTTAAGGTGTGGTGTTTCCATCTAAATACTACCCCCGCCTAATTATATTAATGTCATATTAGATTTTTCATTCCTTCAATAAAAAATAAAAAATAAAAAGACTAATTTCATTGGTAAATAATTACAAGACTAAACTTAAAAACTACATTTCATTTTGTAAACGTTGATAAAATAGATAATTTCAATGTTTTGCTAACTTTAGTTCGCTCAAATGATCACGGGGCTTGACAAAGAACTCTCACTCCCTTTCTTTGCATTTGCTTTTATGACACGCGTCTTGTTCCTCTTGGATGTTTAACTTTTGGTTTTGGGTTTATGGGGCGGGGCGCATACAATTGTGATGGTGATTGTACTTGGAAATTGTTGAATCCGGGCCATTTGGTTAAATCTTGAATGAGAATGATTTTGAAATTGTTGTCACATAAACATTCGGTTAATTAATGTTTAGAATGGATCAAACTTGGGACAATCTTGTGAGCTTGACTCCCTATCATAACTTGAACTCTTGGTGTGTTTTTTGTGGCCACACTTATTGGATGATAAATTCATTTTGAGATCAATCAAGGTATGAAATTGATGTTTGGAGAAAGAATATTAGAAATAAATTGGTGTTAGTTAGCATAGTTTATTTGGTGGGGGATGAGATTATAGAGTGAATTATTTTAAAAAAGTCTTAACCATCTTGGAGGTGGAAGAGTTGTTGCACGACGGCGTGATCAACAAAAGCTTATTGGCCACCAATCCATCACCACGTATGGGTGGAGCAAACGGTACCTAATATTGTCATAACACGGACTTTCTCCATGTCGTGTCAAGCCTGCTCCAATCACAATTGTATATATAGTCAAAACAGGGAGAGCGACCTAGGTGGTAAAAAAACACTGTGTATTTATTTTTCAAGATGATAACAAGTAGTAGAAAAAAAGTGGGCATAATTAAAGAGAAACAGCACAAATTAGTGTGCATTTGCATGATGATGATATGTTTGTGAATCTTAATTATATACCCATAACGTCAGTGCGTGATAAAAGAAGTGAAAGTGTAAGATTTTATTTGTGAATAAAAGAAGTAATGAGCTTGAAAAGACAATAATGCGTGCGTTGTTCCAATGGTTGTGTAACATAACCCTAAAAGACCAATTTTACCAACCAACACAAGGTAATAAGTTGTTTAACACCTCTCTCTCCTTCCTTTGCCCTTTCATTTCATATTTATATATTATTATTATTATTATTATCCCACCCACAAATACATATTTCATTGCAACATCTGTGCTTTTGTCTGTTTTATTCTTTCTGCAATGTCTTGTGTTCTTTACCCTATCGTCGTTCTTGTTAGATCTCTTTATCATACGCTAACAAAAGGCTGAATTGGATTATCTGACATTTTAGCATGTGTTCAATTGCATAAATTGTTGATATTTGATACAAAAAGAAGAAGAACCTGAATTAGGTTTAATTGGGTAATTTGAAAAGCTGAATTAGGTTTAATTGGATAATTTGACGTTTTTGCATGTGTGTTAACGCATAAATAATTGTTTTGATATAAGAAAAGGCTGAATTAGGTTTAATTGGATTATTTGACATTTTAGCATGTGTTCAGTTGTATAAAATCTTTTATATGAATGATTGAATGTTACAATTGTTGTTTGTAATTTGTGAATTTGATTAGGTTCTGTTACTGCATCGATATGTTGACATTGAACTGTAAAGAAATTTACTTTTTTGTTGATAGTTTGGGGATCCGAATTCCAAGTAGTTGTTTTAGATATCGAATGTTATGTTATTTGTAGTTTCAGATGGATGATGATGGATTGATGAGAAATTGGGGATATTATGAACCTTCTTCATTCAAGGAACCCCTTGGTCTCCAACTCATGTCTCCAATGCTTGACCACAGAGGTTCAAACCCATCTCCCCCCATCATGATCAACCCTAACGGCCTGCTGCCTTACCACCACCCTGTTTCAGAACCGCATCTTCCAATGCACTACAGGAGAGACGCTGGTTGGGTTCAAAGAGAAAGAATTCTTCATATGCTACCTAATTTCTCGTTCGTTCCTGATCATTCGCCTTCTTCATCCATGCTCATGTTGCCGCCGGTCGAATCTTCAAAGGAGATGATTGCAGAAGATTACCCACCTGGCGACGGTCAGATGAAGAAAAGAACCGTGGCATCAATTGCTGCACCCAAATCACCAAAAGCCAAGAAGCCAAAGAAAGCAAGATCTTTACCAAGAGAAACCGGGAACACCTCGGGTCAACGGGCAAAGTCAATGAAGAGAAACATGGATGTGGTGATTAATGGAATAGATATGGATATTTCTAGTATTCCAATACCGGTTTGCTCATGCACAGGGGTCCCACAACAGTGTTACCGGTGGGGATGTGGCGGGTGGCAGTCGGCTTGCTGCACAACCACCATATCCATGTATCCGTTGCCAATGAGTACTAAACGGCGTGGGGCCCGCATTGCGGGTAGGAAGATGAGTCAAGGTGCGTTCAAGAAGGTTCTGGAGAAACTTTCATCTGAAGGTTACAACTTTGCTAATGCAATTGATTTGAAGGCTCATTGGGCAAAACATGGTACCAACAAGTTTGTAACCATCAGGTAGATCAAAATCTAAACTTGTTTGGTTTTATAACTTGTATATATTCTGGTACCCCTGTTAACCCATGATTTTTCAGAGCCACGATACCTGTTATTTTTTTTATTTGAGCGTTTAGACATTCGGGTTCTGAACTTCTGATATCATTATTTCATTTTTACTTGAGATTATGCGAAATGTTATTTCCTTGGCATCTTTTGATCATGGAATTATGGTTCTTTAATCACTTTTCTTTTATCTGTTTTCTTCACTTGCTGTAATTTGTTTTTTTTGCGTATCTTCACAAAAATTAAGTTCTATGGTTGACTTTCTTTGACCTTTAGTTGCATGGTCAATAGTGTCTTGAAGGTTTTTGTTAGTGCAATACTGCAATATACAGATTTAATTCGTAAGCTAGGGATGTGCAAGATTGGTTTTTTTGTTATGGTACGGTTCAGATATGGGTATATAAAATTCAGGCAAGAAACTTTGGGCCTAAATCAATGAATTTTAGACTATAAATCCAGTAACGAACGTTCAAGGATGTTCGGTGTCGTACGATTTGGTTTTGATTTCGGCTTGGTTTTGGAGTTTGGTTCGGTTTAGAGCTAGACATTAACGAAACTGAACTGTAATTTTTTGTTTTAGTGAAAAGAAAGCCAACACTGAACACACTGCTGGTAACAGTTATTTTAGTTATTTATTTATTTTTTTATATTATTGTTATTATTGTAAACCAAAATCGAACATTTAAACTTTAAAACGGAATCAAACCAATCGCTAGTGTCAACTTATTAGCCCTTGTATGTTCCAAAATAAGGCATGACATAAGCTGTGAAATTGCATCTTTATTTCAGACCCGCAAAATGAAAATGCTATTAGAGCATTGCCATCCACAATGGTGAGGTCAGTTGCAGCCATTTGCTTAGCTCCACATCGACACTGCCACAACATAGTTTGCAGCCATCCGGGGGTGAGGACATTGGAGATGCTATAGACTTAATAACTTAGAATGAAGAGATCTGCATCTGCATATTATTATTAGCAGAATCAAGAACAAGAGGCTCTCCATAAAACTGCGGATCAACAAATTGAAAATTGCCATTTTTGGCAACATCTAATTTTGTTCAGAAGAATACAGTTCATGAAAAAGTTGATTCAAAGGTACAGGGGTGAGAAGCCCAATACATAATCGCTAAACGGAACTCAATAAGAGAACACAAAAGCATGAAACCAAGTCAACCAAAAGCATGAGACAGGGTCATGCAGAAGCAGTCGTGAGTGTGAGTGTGCCGAGTAAAGCAGTCATAACTTATTGTTGATCATTTTGCTAATATAATCATTTATATGTTTTTTTGGTATGAAGAATTTTTAAAAACAAATTATAGTACAATTTTATGGTTTAGTCCGGTTTTATATTGCTGACTTTCGGTAAACTTAACTGTTCACTACGGTTTAAAATGTTTGAAAACGACCAATCAAAAATTTGACCATGAAACCAAAATTGGTGACCAGTTTATATAGTTTAAAGGCTTTTGGCTTTATCTTTTTGACAATCACATAACCTAAACAAAGTCTCACCCAAATTATTACCTAGTAACTGAACATGTGATACGTCTCATAAATGGAGTAAACAGTTAACAGAAATAGACATGGGTAGTTTTCACAAAATGAATTCAAACATTTATCCAACAAATTTTAGTTCATCTAAAAATATCAAAATCTTTACAAATCAAGTCAGCATGCCTATTATTCAAGATTCTTCATAATTAATTATATGAGTCATTCAAAGCTTCCTACTACAACTTTCTTTGACTTTTAGTTAGACCAGTGTGGTCCAGCACAGTCTTTGCAATCAGATGTTAGATTTGCTGGATCCCTTTTTCTTGTCTTCACCAAGACCAAAAGCACCTTTGTTTAGCAGTAGCGCTGCACAAATCAGTTTTTGGACCCAAATGGTTCGGTTTGAAACCGGTCCGGCTTGGATAAAAGATGACCAACATTGGCTTTGGTCAAACCCGTTTATAAAGGGAAAAGGATTGGTTCATTTTTAACTGGTTTTTATCTAGTTTCGTACAGTTTGAACCGGTTCCGGTCGCCTTTCAAACTGGTTTTTTTCCCGGTTTCTGTTCATGAATTGGTTTTCAATAGCATGTCAGATTAAGTTGGGCCTTGGTCAAATAAAAGGTAGTAAAACCTTGTAATCAACAAACGTAAATCGACGTAAACGAACAGGGCCGTCCAAGAAAATCCGTAAAAAATCAAAGGCTCATAGCGAGTGAAAAATGAGCTCTGAAAATATAAACTCAACGTGTATATATAAAAAGTCATTATTACAACGATAATTGTGATAATAATAAACAAAATAAAAATATTTTAGCAACATGATCAAGTTTGAACATAAATATGAATCGTCAGTCTTTCCTAATATTTTTGGTTTTAAATCAAAGGGCATTTTTGTTCTTTATTAAAAATAAAATAATATGACAGAAAAATATTAACTAGTTGGTTGGCATGTGGTTTTAGTCACAACTCACAAGTCACAACAGTTGAAGAAAATGGCTTCCTCTTCTGTCGGCACTGTTTCTAGTTCTGCAGCTCGATTATCATCAATTTGGGTTCATTTCGAGGTATGTCAAATGTCGCCTGGTCCAGCAAAAGCTCATTGCGTTCATTGTGGTTCTATGTTGAGGTCGGATTCGATAACGATTTTAAATCAACATGTGAAGTCATGTCGAGCAGCTCGAGTCGAAGACTTTTTGAAAAGATGATTGGAACTCAGGACCCGCGGGACTAAATGAAGATGATCAACTTCATCGAAGGCGATTTGGTGATTTATTTTATCCAGAAGGACCGCAACTATCTATGTAGAAAATGAGTTTTTTTAATACTTGAAAATAGGGTATTCAAATACCCGGAAAATGGGTTTTTTCAATACCAGAAAATAAGGTATTCAAATACCCGGGTATTGAAGACCCGATTAAATACCCGAGCCGAACCCAGTACATAGAGTATGATTTTTTAAGCCTATACCCGAACCCGACCCGAGTATTGCTAATACCCGATCAAACCTGAACCCGGTTCCATACCCGAACTCAGGTTTTTCTAACACCCGATTTGTGCATCTCTAAATGTTGTCCAATCTAAACAAAATAAAAATCCAAAAAAAATGAATATCAACAAAAAAAAAATGTGAAATGCAATTTTCAAACTAGAACATCTCACTAGATGGAATAGTATTCTACAAAGTAAAAACTACCAATCATTTATTCATTTGTTAACTTACATGGACACGTATATATTATATAATAAAAGCATAATTATTGTTGAGTTCAGCAAAATTTGGGTCGTCGACCTCCATGTCCCCCCCCTATGAGTCGGGTCTGTAAATAAATATAACTGAACAAATAAGTCTTTAGACCATACGCTATGGGGCGGGGTGGGCTAAGGTGGCATGGGGCAATGGGCGCGAACACCGCTGTGGGGCGTGGTTGTTCGATGGGCGTCGTTGATTCCAGCGTTCAAACGGCCGGCGCGGAAGGTTGGGTTTTGGTGGGTCCCTCCCCCCCAACGGTCATTTTGAACGGCTAGTTTTTTTTAAAAACAACTATTTATTTTATAATAAATACTAACTCATTTTATCATTCTATACACAAACAAATACCAAATACTATCAAATTTCAAAACAAAAAACTCTCAAATTTCACCGGCTCGAGCTCAAATCCGAACCCAAACCAGAACACGAGCTCGAGCTCAAACCCTAACCAAAACCCGAACACCAACCCAAACCCGTGGGATCCGTCTCAAAGGTGGTGGGCTAGTTTACTCGCTAACAATGACCCTACCAACCCTTACTTTGCCAACCAACATGTACCCGCAATGCCTCCAAACGATATGTTTTATCGAATGCCAATGCCGTTTATGTCTCCGCCATCCCAAACCCAAACACCCGAAACCCAAACGCCCGAAACCCAAGTTGTCGAAACCCAAATTCCCGAAACCCAAGTCGACGAGAGCCAAGTCCGTTGCAAGCGAAGCCATAAAAAGAAGGTCGTTGCCGATCAAACACCAACCGAATTGTACGATAGGAAGAAGTGGGAAGACGATGAGGAAGCGGCGTTGGAGCAAACGTGGATCGACTCATCCGAAGAGTCGGTGTTAGGTGACGGTAAACGCACCGCGATATTTTGGGCAGAAATACGTGGTAAGTTTTTTGAGATAATGGGTCGAGGTCGCTACCGCGGGGATGATTCCGTCTCCAACAAATGGAAGGCAATGGTTTTAAAAATGAACCACTTTTCCACAATTCACACTCGCCTTAAGAACAACAAAGGAAGCGGCACGAACGACGCCGACCTTCTTGAGGGTGTGTTGAAACAATACAAGGGCCTTCATGGTCACCACTTCGGCATGGGGATGTTTGAAATTTGGAAAAAATGCACGAGCTCGTCAAAGTGGCATCCGATCCCGACATCTTCACCGCGACCGTCCAAACGGTCAAAAACAACGTCTACTTCGGCCGATCAATCGCCGTCTCAAGCTGCATCGGATGCTCGTTCTCAATTTAACATAAACGAGATTGATCCTGATTTTCTTTTTGATGAACCGGATGAGTTGCCACGTCCGGTAGGAAGAGACAGGGTCAAGGCGGCGGCTAGAGGTGGGGGGTCTTCGTCTAGAACGACATCCTCGATGAGTTCCGACGTGAGCGCGCGGTTTGACAACTTGGAGCTTGCACTTAAAGAGTTTCGCGAGGAAAAAAACACTCGAAAGAGGAACTCAAAGCCATGCATGAAGAAAGAAAAGCGATGCATGCGGAATACAAAGCCATGCATGAAGAAAGAAAGAAGGCTAAATCGGAACGGCAACGAGAGAAGGACTTCGAGCTCCTCGCAAAGGATCTCTCGCATCTAGATCCGGCCACGCGGACGTTTTTGAAGAAAAAGAAAGAAAGGATAATGGCAAAATACGCAAACGAGGACTCAGACGCCGAAAATTAGTTGTATTTTTTTTTCTATTTGTATGTTTTTTTTATGTTTCTTAGGTTAATTAAGTTTGATTTTTATTATTTAGTTGAATTTAGTTTGTATTTTATTATTAAGTTATTATATTAAGTTTGTTAGTTTTATTAAATTTATAAAAAAAATTAAGGGGCTTCGAAGCCCCCACACCATTGAGGGGCATCTTTGGGGTGGGGCTTTGAAGCCCCCAGTGCACACGTGGCGCTGACGTGGCACTGGGGAGGGGCTTCGAAGCCCCTCACCATGGTGACCAGTCTTATGTTTGTTTATTTAGCTAATCAAACATAATTTTTTGTTTATATTCGTTTATTTATTATACGAGTGAACGCCACAATTTACCAACAGTTCCTTTGACGTAGAATTTATTTACAGCTATGCACATCCTAACACATGACTAAAAGTGAATTAGTGAAAGAAAGTTTTAAATATAAATATAACGACACATGTTCTTTACTTTATGAAAAAAAAAAACTAGAGAATAAATTTCTTTTCGATTTATTCTTTACCCTTCATTTCACTTTTCTTAAAAAAAAAGGTGTTTATATATATATATATATATATACACACACACACTAGTTTTTATCTCCCGTATTACGGGGGCTGTTTTATATTACTCGTATTTAATATTTATATACTTTTTTGGGTTTAATTTTATTTGTTGTAATGAAATTTATAATATACTTAGAGTTTGATGATAAAAAGGTTTCACAATAACTAAGATGTCATAACCCGGTTTAAAAGTTATCTGGGTTTGGTTAGACCCAAGCCCGCTTACTTTTTTTACTATAAAATTGTTTCTTAATTATATATAATATTTTTTAAAAAAAAATCATATAATAATTTTTAGTATATTCTATTTTATAGAATTTTGACATCAATAATTTGGTGAGAATAATTTTTAATTTAATGAGATATTTATAACCCGTTTAAGGAATATCTGAGTTTGGTAAGACCCATACTTGTGAATTCGGGTCAAATGCATGAGAAGCCTCCATTTAAAAATCAAGCAAATCTGATGACTACAAAAAAAGGGGAAGCGACCACATCGCGACATATAGGATTTTTATGTTTTCGTTTATATATTACTAGTTTTTATCCCTGTATTACGGGGGTTGTTTTATATTATATGTTCTAATATTTATTTATTTTTTGAATTTATATTTTTGTATTGTATGAAAGTTAATAATATACTTATTATTTGATGATAAATTGTTTCACAAATAAATGAAATGTTATAACCCAGTTCAAAAGCTATATGGTTTTGATGAGACCTAAGACCCATTTATTTCTTTACTATAAAATTGGTTTTTTAATTATAAATAATATTCATGAAAGTTAATAATATACTTATGGTTTGATGAGACCCAAAACCCGTTTATTTTTTACTTTAAAATTGTTTTTTTTAATTTAAATAATATATATATATCTTTTTTAAAATAAATAAGATATTAATTTTTAATATATCCTATTTTATAGGATTTTTACATCAACAATTTGGTGAGAATAATTTTTAATTTAATGAGATGTTATAACCCATTTAAGGAATATCTAGGTTTGGTAAGACATATCCCTATAAATTTGGATCAAATGATGAGAAGCCTCTATTTAAAAATTAAGCAAATCTGGTGACTCCAAAAAAAGGGAGCGACCACATCGCGACACGTAGGATTTTTATGTTTTCGTTTATAATATATATATATATATATATATATATATATGATTGATTTCTTTTGAGAACCACTTTGAGCTTTAAGAACTCGAAAGAACTCAACGTAACAAATTTGTTTTTGAATTTTTTTTACACATGTGTAATGTACAAAAAATTACAGTATTTTTTTACACATCGAATCGACTTTTTACACATGTGTAACTAACATTTAAACTTGTGTAATCATCAAAAATACGTATTCTCTCTCCTAATTCATTTTTTAATTAAATTTAATCTCAGCCACATATTTCATACCATTTAGTTTAATATGTGGTCTAGAATTGAGTTCTCAAAGTTCTTACAACTCATTAAGTTCTCAAAATATCTCTCCCATATATATATATACTAGACGAGTGCCCACACGATGCAGCGGGTCTTTGAACGCGGACTCTATTAATCACGTAACAATTATGAGTGTTCATGGTTCGGTTTAAAACCTTGAAACCGTTTAAACTGGTCATCGGCTTGGTTTCACGGCTAGGTTGTTTACTTTCAGTCGTTTTGTTACTTCCTTTATCCTTTCAAGTATCATATTTTGACTTAGTTGGAATTGATGATACAATTATATTAATAATCATTTTAAGCAACTTTTATTATCAAAGCTTAAACTCTTAAACCAAACCAGAACCAGACCGTTAATAACAGTTTGGTTTTAATTTTTAATGGTTTAGTTTTCGTTTAAAAACAATCAAAACCGGCATTGAACACCCCTAAGTAACATATTATTTTTTTTCAATAGAAAAAATTATAATAGTTTTATATACAAGTTAAAGAGAATAAAATACTCGTTTTTATGGGGCAATATTTTTACAAAAATATTAACGTATGAAAAACTTGTTGTCGTTTAAAAATCGTGGGTGAGAAGTTGGTTTAAAGTTGAAACTAAAAACATGATATGGTTAAAGATGAGGGGGCAAACTTGTAAGTTGAGTGAATTGTGTTTAAAAGACAAGTTTACCCTTAATTACACATGTACTTCATGCTTTAAGTGTTGTAAATAACTTAAAAATGGGTGTCTTAATTTGCCCTTGTTTGGTGTATTATATATAGTATATATATATATACTAGGTTAGTTACCCGTGTAGCACACATGTTAGAATAAGTAAAATTTTTAAATAATAACATAATGTGAAATACAAAAAAAAAAATGTATCACATATTTGCATATTAACAGTAAAAATTACACATTACGCAATTTGGAAATAAAAAGTTGTTAGAAAATTCATAATCTATAAATTATTTCTTTGTTATCTTCTATATCAAAACTTAGTTGTAAATAGCAAGTTTTTTAAACCAACTCATGGACCAAAACTCATTTCAATCTTAAACTGTTTTAACATGAACAATGTTTGATACTTTAATCAATTAAAGAAACTTACCCGTTTCGTATTGGTTACTTATAAAAATCTAATATTAATAACTAATGCAATACATTTTATATTAAACAAATTAACATATTTATGATGGTATTAATTCTTTGAAATTATGATGGAATTATTAAAAATTGAAAATGAAATATTAAAAGAAAAATGTAGTTAATGTGAGATAGATGAGGGGAAACTATTTGACTAAAATCGCAGATTTCAACAAACCATAGGGACGAAAACCGCATGTCACTCAATAATAATATATTGAAATAAAAAAAGATAAAATATAAAACTATTAATAAGAAAAAGAAATATATATTTAACATGAGAGAAATGGGAAAATTTTGTAAGGATCACTCATGTGTAATGACATATGACATTAAGACCCGTGTAGAACACGGGTTAGAATAAATAAATTTGATTAGATAATAACACAATGTAATATGTCAAATGATATATATAAAGATATAACATATGGTAGAGTAATATTGAATAACCAAATTATATATATATATATATATATATATATATATAATGGATTGAGAAAAGGTATTTAGCTTATGTCAAATAATTAAATGTACGATTAGCTGAGTAATTAATAAATGATAATCAACCAAATTATATTTTCATAGAACAATTTAATACTAATAACGTTACAACAACGGGTTAAAATAATAGTTTAAAACCCCTCTTCTTTTTATATTATTCTTTTACGTGGATAGTTAGTCGAAGTAGTAACATTAACTTAACCTAGACCTAATGGCTTAAAAACCCTCTTTTTTCAATGTAACTTTTTTTATACGGGTCAGCCTTTTGCTAACCGGCATCTTTATTTATGAATTTTGTAGTTAAAAAAAAGCATAGTCACTTTAGCAGTTGTATATCTTGTTAATATGGTAATCAGATAGCTATCGAACAGACGTCTTTAATCTCAATCTCACATCTAATTATAAAATCATGTTTTATGCTAGACTCAATTTTTTTAAGGACAAATTAAATGATATAAATATTGAAGAGAAATCTAGCAAGAAGCTAAATAACATGAGCTTATTGCTTACATAATTTTTACGGGTGTTGCTAAACGTACCCTCTGTAAGGCCCTGTTACCGGTGCCTCACATTTGGACATTGGATTTACTCATAAACACAGTTCTAAATATCAGAGTTAATTAAAACTTTACGCGGAATATAAATCTTTCATAAACGTTGCATAATAAATTCATAACATGTCTTAAAACATTCTTCTTGTCTTTCAAAATCAAAACGTAACTTATAAAACATAATAGGTCTTTAGATGCCAGACTCTTATTCTTCTGCCATGTGTCCCCGCTCAAGCCAGTTGTCTCATTCTACTCACCTGCGTGCATACTAAAAGTCAGCTACGCTGAGTGAGTTCTAGTTAATCATACATCATACAATACTTTTACTTACCGTCAATTACGCATCCGAAGATACATAATAATTACTTTACTCATTTACTTTCATTACATAATTTCATGCATACGTTCATACTTTATTATTTTCATACTATATAATTACTGTTCATTCTATCTCAGATATTATTAGGGCCTGATCCTTCTTTCCTTTGTCTATCTCAGATTTTATTAGGGTCTGATCCCTTTCTTGTCTATCTCATATATTATTAGGGTCTGATCCCTCTTTCCTTTGTCTATCTCAGATATTATTAGGGTCTGATCCCTTTCTTGTCTATCTCATATATTATTAGGATCTGATCCCTTTTTACTTCTCTATCTCAGATATTATTAGGGTCTGATCCCTTTCTTCTTTGTCTCAGATATTATTAGGGTCTGATCCCTTACTTCTTCATCTTCGTACATACTGTCTATACATACCCGTACCATACATATTCTTTCTTTAGTCATTTATACATATTCGTATGTTGTACACACACACACACATATATATATATCATACACATTCATCTTTCATATACATACCTCCCTTGTCAATACGTGCAATATCCGAAGATCGTTCACGTACCAACAAACTTTCATTCACAATCATAACATAATATCTATCACAAAAATCATACATGACATACACTTACCATTTAAGGTAGGTGTATTAACTATCACATCGAGTATGCACACAGCCCCGAAAACATAATAAGGAAATGGGGCTAGAAACTCACCTGGATTCGGTTGCGCTCGCCGTTAATCGTAATCCTCTTCTTTAGTTGAGAACGGCTAACTGTTATACATATATATATATATATATATATATGTTAATCACCTGTATACTTAATTAAGTGGGTTATTTAGTTAGCTTAAGCATCTTCTAAGTTGGGCTTGTTGTTAGATGGGTTATGGGTTTAGGCCAGGCCCAACTGTCCATTAAAGTTTAGGCCCAGCTAGGGTCGGTCAAAAACAACGTCTACTTCGGCCGATCAATCGCCGTCTCAAGCTGCATCGGATGCTCGTTCTCAATTTAACATAAACGAGATTGATCCTGATTTTCTTTTTGATGAACCGGATGAGTTGCCACGTCCGGTAGGAAGAGACAGGGTCAAGGCGGCGGCTAGAGGTGGGGGGTCTTCGTCTAGAACGACATCCTCGATGAGTTCCGACGTGAGCGCGCGGTTTGACAACTTGGAGCTTGCACTTAAAGAGTTTCGCGAGGAAAAAAACACTCGAAAGAGGAACTCAAAGCCATGCATGAAGAAAGAAAAGCGATGCATGCGGAATACAAAGCCATGCATGAAGAAAGAAAGAAGGCTAAATCGGAACGGCAACGAGAGAAGGACTTCGAGCTCCTCGCAAAGGATCTCTCGCATCTAGATCCGGCCACGCGGACGTTTTTGAAGAAAAAGAAAGAAAGGATAATGGCAAAATACGCAAACGAGGACTCAGACGCCGAAAATTAGTTGTATTTTTTTTTCTATTTGTATGTTTTTTTTATGTTTCTTAGGTTAATTAAGTTTGATTTTTATTATTTAGTTGAATTTAGTTTGTATTTTATTATTAAGTTATTATATTAAGTTTGTTAGTTTTATTAAATTTATAAAAAAAATTAAGGGGCTTCGAAGCCCCCACACCATTGAGGGGCATCTTTGGGGTGGGGCTTTGAAGCCCCCAGTGCACACGTGGCGCTGACGTGGCACTGGGGAGGGGCTTCGAAGCCCCTCACCATGGTGACCAGTCTTATGTTTGTTTATTTAGCTAATCAAACATAATTTTTTGTTTATATTCGTTTATTTATTATACGAGTGAACGCCACAATTTACCAACAGTTCCTTTGACGTAGAATTTATTTACAGCTATGCACATCCTAACACATGACTAAAAGTGAATTAGTGAAAGAAAGTTTTAAATATAAATATAACGACACATGTTCTTTACTTTATGAAAAAAAAAAACTAGAGAATAAATTTCTTTTCGATTTATTCTTTACCCTTCATTTCACTTTTCTTAAAAAAAAAGGTGTTTATATATATATATATATATATACACACACACACTAGTTTTTATCTCCCGTATTACGGGGGCTGTTTTATATTACTCGTATTTAATATTTATATACTTTTTTGGGTTTAATTTTATTTGTTGTAATGAAATTTATAATATACTTAGAGTTTGATGATAAAAAGGTTTCACAATAACTAAGATGTCATAACCCGGTTTAAAAGTTATCTGGGTTTGGTTAGACCCAAGCCCGCTTACTTTTTTTACTATAAAATTGTTTCTTAATTATATATAATATTTTTTAAAAAAAAATCATATAATAATTTTTAGTATATTCTATTTTATAGAATTTTGACATCAATAATTTGGTGAGAATAATTTTTAATTTAATGAGATATTTATAACCCGTTTAAGGAATATCTGAGTTTGGTAAGACCCATACTTGTGAATTCGGGTCAAATGCATGAGAAGCCTCCATTTAAAAATCAAGCAAATCTGATGACTACAAAAAAAGGGGAAGCGACCACATCGCGACATATAGGATTTTTATGTTTTCGTTTATATATTACTAGTTTTTATCCCTGTATTACGGGGGTTGTTTTATATTATATGTTCTAATATTTATTTATTTTTTGAATTTATATTTTTGTATTGTATGAAAGTTAATAATATACTTATTATTTGATGATAAATTGTTTCACAAATAAATGAAATGTTATAACCCAGTTCAAAAGCTATATGGTTTTGATGAGACCTAAGACCCATTTATTTCTTTACTATAAAATTGGTTTTTTAATTATAAATAATATTCATGAAAGTTAATAATATACTTATGGTTTGATGAGACCCAAAACCCGTTTATTTTTTACTTTAAAATTGTTTTTTTTAATTTAAATAATATATATATATCTTTTTTAAAATAAATAAGATATTAATTTTTAATATATCCTATTTTATAGGATTTTTACATCAACAATTTGGTGAGAATAATTTTTAATTTAATGAGATGTTATAACCCATTTAAGGAATATCTAGGTTTGGTAAGACATATCCCTATAAATTTGGATCAAATGATGAGAAGCCTCTATTTAAAAATTAAGCAAATCTGGTGACTCCAAAAAAAGGGAGCGACCACATCGCGACACGTAGGATTTTTATGTTTTCGTTTATAATATATATATATATATATATATATATATATGATTGATTTCTTTTGAGAACCACTTTGAGCTTTAAGAACTCGAAAGAACTCAACGTAACAAATTTGTTTTTGAATTTTTTTTACACATGTGTAATGTACAAAAAATTACAGTATTTTTTTACACATCGAATCGACTTTTTACACATGTGTAACTAACATTTAAACTTGTGTAATCATCAAAAATACGTATTCTCTCTCCTAATTCATTTTTTAATTAAATTTAATCTCAGCCACATATTTCATACCATTTAGTTTAATATGTGGTCTAGAATTGAGTTCTCAAAGTTCTTACAACTCATTAAGTTCTCAAAATATCTCTCCCATATATATATATACTAGACGAGTGCCCACACGATGCAGCGGGTCTTTGAACGCGGACTCTATTAATCACGTAACAATTATGAGTGTTCATGGTTCGGTTTAAAACCTTGAAACCGTTTAAACTGGTCATCGGCTTGGTTTCACGGCTAGGTTGTTTACTTTCAGTCGTTTTGTTACTTCCTTTATCCTTTCAAGTATCATATTTTGACTTAGTTGGAATTGATGATACAATTATATTAATAATCATTTTAAGCAACTTTTATTATCAAAGCTTAAACTCTTAAACCAAACCAGAACCAGACCGTTAATAACAGTTTGGTTTTAATTTTTAATGGTTTAGTTTTCGTTTAAAAACAATCAAAACCGGCATTGAACACCCCTAAGTAACATATTATTTTTTTTCAATAGAAAAAATTATAATAGTTTTATATACAAGTTAAAGAGAATAAAATACTCGTTTTTATGGGGCAATATTTTTACAAAAATATTAACGTATGAAAAACTTGTTGTCGTTTAAAAATCGTGGGTGAGAAGTTGGTTTAAAGTTGAAACTAAAAACATGATATGGTTAAAGATGAGGGGGCAAACTTGTAAGTTGAGTGAATTGTGTTTAAAAGACAAGTTTACCCTTAATTACACATGTACTTCATGCTTTAAGTGTTGTAAATAACTTAAAAATGGGTGTCTTAATTTGCCCTTGTTTGGTGTATTATATATAGTATATATATATATACTAGGTTAGTTACCCGTGTAGCACACATGTTAGAATAAGTAAAATTTTTAAATAATAACATAATGTGAAATACAAAAAAAAAAATGTATCACATATTTGCATATTAACAGTAAAAATTACACATTACGCAATTTGGAAATAAAAAGTTGTTAGAAAATTCATAATCTATAAATTATTTCTTTGTTATCTTCTATATCAAAACTTAGTTGTAAATAGCAAGTTTTTTAAACCAACTCATGGACCAAAACTCATTTCAATCTTAAACTGTTTTAACATGAACAATGTTTGATACTTTAATCAATTAAAGAAACTTACCCGTTTCGTATTGGTTACTTATAAAAATCTAATATTAATAACTAATGCAATACATTTTATATTAAACAAATTAACATATTTATGATGGTATTAATTCTTTGAAATTATGATGGAATTATTAAAAATTGAAAATGAAATATTAAAAGAAAAATGTAGTTAATGTGAGATAGATGAGGGGAAACTATTTGACTAAAATCGCAGATTTCAACAAACCATAGGGACGAAAACCGCATGTCACTCAATAATAATATATTGAAATAAAAAAAGATAAAATATAAAACTATTAATAAGAAAAAGAAATATATATTTAACATGAGAGAAATGGGAAAATTTTGTAAGGATCACTCATGTGTAATGACATATGACATTAAGACCCGTGTAGAACACGGGTTAGAATAAATAAATTTGATTAGATAATAACACAATGTAATATGTCAAATGATATATATAAAGATATAACATATGGTAGAGTAATATTGAATAACCAAATTATATATATATATATATATATATATATATATATATATATAATGGATTGAGAAAAGGTATTTAGCTTATGTCAAATAATTAAATGTACGATTAGCTGAGTAATTAATAAATGATAATCAACCAAATTATATTTTCATAGAACAATTTAATACTAATAACGTTACAACAACGGGTTAAAATAATAGTTTAAAACCCCTCTTCTTTTTATATTATTCTTTTACGTGGATAGTTAGTCGAAGTAGTAACATTATCTTAACCTAGACCTAATGGCTTAAAAACCCTCTTTTTTCAATGTAACTTTTTTTATACGGGTCAGCCTTTTGCTAACCGGCATCTTTATTTATGAATTTTGTAGTTAAAAAAAAGCATAGTCACTTTAGCAGTTGTATATCTTGTTAATATGGTAATCAGATAGCTATCGAACAGACGTCTTTAATCTCAATCTCACATCTAATTATAAAATCATGTTTTATGCTAGACTCAATTTTTTTAAGGACAAATTAAATGATATAAATATTGAAGAGAAATCTAGCAAGAAGCTAAATAACATGAGCTTATTGCTTACATAATTTTTACGGGTGTTGCTAAACGTACCCTCTGTAAGGCCCTGTTACCGGTGCCTCACATTTGGACATTGGATTTACTCATAAACACAGTTCTAAATATCAGAGTTAATTAAAACTTTACGCGGAATATAAATCTTTCATAAACGTTGCATAATAAATTCATAACATGTCTTAAAACATTCTTCTTGTCTTTCAAAATCAAAACGTAACTTATAAAACATAATAGGTCTTTAGATGCCAGACTCTTATTCTTCTGCCATGTGTCCCCGCTCAAGCCAGTTGTCTCATTCTACTCACCTGCGTGCATACTAAAAGTCAGCTACGCTGAGTGAGTTCTAGTTAATCATACATCATACAATACTTTTACTTACCGTCAATTACGCATCCGAAGATACATAATAATTACTTTACTCATTTACTTTCATTACATAATTTCATGCATACGTTCATACTTTATTATTTTCATACTATATAATTACTGTTCATTCTATCTCAGATATTATTAGGGCCTGATCCTTCTTTCCTTTGTCTATCTCAGATTTTATTAGGGTCTGATCCCTTTCTTGTCTATCTCATATATTATTAGGGTCTGATCCCTCTTTCCTTTGTCTATCTCAGATATTATTAGGGTCTGATCCCTTTCTTGTCTATCTCATATATTATTAGGATCTGATCCCTTTTTACTTCTCTATCTCAGATATTATTAGGGTCTGATCCCTTTCTTCTTTGTCTCAGATATTATTAGGGTCTGATCCCTTACTTCTTCATCTTCGTACATACTGTCTATACATACCCGTACCATACATATTCTTTCTTTAGTCATTTATACATATTCGTATGTTGTACACACACACACACATATATATATATCATACACATTCATCTTTCATATACATACCTCCCTTGTCAATACGTGCAATATCCGAAGATCGTTCACGTACCAACAAACTTTCATTCACAATCATAACATAATATCTATCACAAAAATCATACATGACATACACTTACCATTTAAGGTAGGTGTATTAACTATCACATCGAGTATGCACACAGCCCCGAAAACATAATAAGGAAATGGGGCTAGAAACTCACCTGGATTCGGTTGCGCTCGCCGTTAATCGTAATCCTCTTCTTTAGTTGAGAACGGCTAACTGTTATATATATATATATATATATGTTAATCACATGTATACTTAATTAAGTGGGTTATTTAGTTAGCTTAAGCATCTTCTAAGTTGGGCTTGTTGTTAAATGGGTTATGGGTTTAGGCCAGGCCCAACTGTCCATTAAAGTTTAGGCCCAGCTAGGGTCAGGCCCAAACAGAAACTGGGTCAGCCGAGAACTCTAGGCAGAAATCCCCAGTTTGACCAAGAACCGTGTTTTTGGCCAAGAACATCATGACCGAGAACCACATGGCCGAGAACCACATGCCCGAGAACTTTTGTTGACTGTCCGGTTGCCCGAAAACCCCCAGCTCAATTTGTTTTTCTACCCCAGGTTCCCACCTTGCCCAGCCAATTTGTTATATGGCTCAAATCATGACCTTTAACCCTTTTATTATCATTACTCATAATCGTTTTACACTCGTTAGTAGTCCTTCATCAAGATCTAGTCTATTTTAGGTACCAAGTTTAAACCTTTATCCCGTTTTAGGTCTAAATCTTAAAGCTTTATCAGTTTTAAACCCATTTTAGCTTGATCCTTAGCTAATGAATAGATTAAGTCCACTTTTATCATCAAGTTTGCAACTTTATGAAACACCTAGACCCGATCTACTCTAGGGTTAAGTTTCATAGCAAACCGTTCATAAAAACGTAAACTTTAGGACCAAGAACATACCTTTAATCGTTAGTAAAGTCACGGTCTAGCTCGGTTATGAACTTGTAGCTTGTATACCAAATATCTATCAATAAAAGGCTTGATTTGACCTCGGATCTTCCTTTTCCTCTCACGGCCGCAAATGGAAAGTTTGTGTGTGTTTTATGGAGGTGTAGGGAATATTATGGATAAGATAGATGGAAATGGAAAGATTTAGGGTTTAAGGGGGTATTTATACTCCCTTAAGCCCATTGACCTAAGGCCCATCTTTCCTTTTTAGTCCATGATTAATCCATCTAATTAGCCTACTTCTCTTTCCATCTTTTATTATTTTATTTATTACTCCAAGTAAACTTTTCCATTAAGAATAATATATAAAATATTATTATTTGAATTTCGGAATGTTACACCCCCTCTATATCATTTTAATTGAATATGCACCCCCCTAAACTTATAGATGAATTACTATTAGCTATTAACATTATTTATATATATTAGTCCCTATAACATTTTTTTCATTTAATATTCTCCACTACATATATTAAGCTAAAAATTATCAAATATCACTATTAATATATTTTTGGAATATTGGATTTTAACAATCCCTATTGAATGGTATTGGCCGATAATAATCCTTATTCATTTTATCGCTACTGGCGGTCCCAAATTCAAAAAAGTTGCCCCCCAATGGTCCCCCGTTAAAAATGACTTAACGACGTTATACTTTTTTCCGAATTTCAAACTAACTTTTAAGGGCTATTAATCGGGAGGAATATACGAGTTGAATGATATAAAACTTTGCTCCAAACAATGATCCAAACGACTTGATTTTGGTTAATTGTAAGTTTGAACACCCGAATTGAAGCATTGTTCCGTCATTTTGAAGCACAGTTTCGAACTAAGGTTTACACCAATCGACTCGTATCCTCCTAACGATCAAAAGCCCTAAAACATTGGCTTGATATTCAGAAAGAACTATAACGCCGTTAAGTCATATTTAACGGGGGACCATTGGGAGGCAACTTCTTTGAATTTGGGACCGCCAGTGATGATAAAATGAATAGGGATTATTATCGGCCAATATCATTCAATAGGGATTATTAAAATCCAATATTCCTTTATTTTTAATATTAATATTGTAAATATTTATAATATCTTTTTTTTGAATTTTAATAGCGTGTGTGTATATATATGTGTGTGTTGTATTATAAATATAATAATACATCGATAATGATCGATAATAATAAATATTATTATTATGATCAAAGACAATAAACACAAAAAAGTGAGGAAAAAAACTTTAATTTTTAAGTTAATATCTTATAGAGAGACCATAAAATATAAAAAAATGTTACATGGAAGTAATATGTAAAATAAAATTCTTAAAAGAAAATGAAAGTTAAGAGGTCATAAAAAAAATAAAAAAACTTTATAATTTTAGTTTAATATTTTCAGTGGACACCATAAAATGCAATAAAATGTTACAGTGGAGTAATATGTCAAATAAAATTTTTAAAGAAATTGAAAGTTCAGGGGAAGAGGTATGACAAGTAGAGGATGGAGTACGTTTAGTATAACCCATTTTTTACGCGTGTGTTGGGGGTGGGGGCCGATATTCTTCTTAGCTAATGAGCGAGTCTTATTGGAATACAATTTATGCCTTTATATTTTATTAAGGAAATTATGTCTAATTTTTGGATTAACAATGTTGTTTTTTTTCCTTTTTTATAAAAAAGTAAAATTTACATGTTCGTTTGCGTTCGTAAACAAGTTCGATTCATTAACGAACGGACACAGACAGAACTTTTCGTTCGTTTAGCGTTCATAAACCTTATGTGAACAAGCTAAAAAACTCTACTGATATGTAAAAATTTCTTTCAATGATTTTAATTTACCATTGCGTTTGGTCTAAAGGGTAAGGATAGTTTGATCATTCACACTCATTTAATAGAAAATAATAATAACATCCAAGTATCCAACGGCTGAGACATTGGTGTTACTCGCTTGCAAAAACGTTAAAACATATAATTTTAGAGATAATGTAATAAACATGTAATATGAGTAAACTCTAAGAACCAACAATGCAATTAAATAAAAATAATATTTTTAATATAAGGCAGAGACATATGTTGGTGACTTTAAACTAATTTTAATAAAATAAATTTAAATTTGTAGAAAACAGCACATTACACATTGATTTATCGGCATCAATAATGCACTCAATTTGGACTATCTTGATTTTTTATTTTTATTTTTTATAAATAATAATAAATCATTTATGTAACTTAGTGGCAGTGGTGTAAAGTGGCGGTGAGCCGGTGACGGTGTAAACTGTTGGTGGTGGTAAGTTATAGGATTGATTAATTGATAAAAATGATGTTTAGTTTTATTAAGCGAATTAGCTTTTGAACCCTTGTATTACACGAGATTTGTAAAATAAAAAAGAAAAAAAGATTCATTATCTGAAAGAATGAACAAAATTATATATAAAAAGAAGATAAAATATATAGTACAAACAATAAGAAGTATAGAATCTCAAATTTATAAATTCGATTTTTTTTATATAACATTTGCAAAAACTGTTTTAACCAATTACCCGTGGATCTATGATAATGAGATGAGAGATTAAAGAATTTATAGAGAAATTATAACCAATTTTTCAAAATTGTTTTGTCTCATTACCCATGGATATGTAGGATAAATAAGATGAGAAATTAGAGAATAAGAAATTAAATTATAACCCATTTGGCAAAATTATTTTGACCCATGACCAATGGATAATTAGGGTGAATGAGATGACAGATTAGAGAATTAGAAAAAGAATTATAACCCATTTGCCAATATGGCTTTGCTCCATAACCCATGAATAGGTAGGATGAATGAGAAGAGAGATTAGACCAAGAATGAATGTGAGATTGCCACATCATCCTCATTATTTTCTTTTATTAGTATAGTCTTACTATAAAAGCAACATATATTTTTCACATGTTATTTAAATATGTCATCAACATAAGATGACAAGTATACAATTCTATAAATAAACTATCCACCTAATAAACAATTTTATTTTAAACATTAACTCTTAAGTTGAAACATGTTTCAAATTAAATAAGTGGTTATACTCACCATTTATTGAGTAATAAAGTCAATTAATTGTCTTTATTGTTATTTTTTAAAAGTATGAGACTTTGTTATTTTATTTATTTTTTTTTTAGATTTTGGGAGATAATTATGAACGTTTGGAATGAAATGGTGATTTAAGTCACGAAATTTGGATTTTATTGTTACTTTATTAAAAGTTTCAATCAAAATTATAATTGTTATATCCCATTGTTATATTTGTAGCATTTTTTATGTTGTGCACCTATATGTTTAATAATTTCAATAAAAATAGTTTTATAACACCCAACTTATGTTACAACATCTACATGTTTACGCTTCATAGTTTACAATATAAGACTTTAGTAGATGATGAAGTTTTTAATTAATGTCTTTTTTTGTTTCATGGTATATGTTAGAAATATGTGGTATAAGTTATAAATATGTTTTAAATTGTTATTTTTATCTACTTATCGTTGTATATTGGATAATTTTAATTAAAACAACAATGTGATACTTATGTTAATAATGTTAAATTATCTAACGTTTACAATTTATTAAAATGTATAATACATATATATATATAATGTATGTATATATATATAGTTTTATATATATTTTCACCCGTGTCTAACACGGGATCTAACCTAGTTGTAATTACGTTTCACTAAGATAACTTTGATTTTTTTTAAAAAAAGGAAAAAATTGTATCAAATATCCAACCAAAATTATTGATTGTTCCACGAAAGTCACTAATTTTTTTTTGTTATAGTAAAATCAATCTAACTTTTAATCTATTATGTGTTTTAATATAGTAATATTTACAGTTTTTTATCAAGTTAGTAAGTTACACATGTTAACGTATCAATTTTAGTTATTTTTGTTGTTTAAAATGCTTATATATATTTGTAAGTGATGATGTAAAGTTTTTTAAAAAAAATTGGTGCCTCCATTAGCATTTTCTTCAACCTCTAATCCATCCATTTTTTCCTAACTACTGATACAGATACCAGTTGAGATATAAGAAAAAAAAATAGATGGTTACATTCACTAATTTGAGTTGAGTTGATAAGAAAACTTATGAGAATGTTGAAACATTGAAACTTGACTACACACTTTGTTACTTTATAGCTTTGCTTAATCGAATAAATTGAACTATTTACTATAATAAATTAATAACACAAGCCATAATGCAGGAGATGAAAGCCGACAACAGGGAAGAATCACAGACGCATTGAAGTCCAAGGTGACCCTTGTAATTTGTCAGGCCTAGATGTCTCTCTAAATTGTATTAGGCACTTGAAGATTGAACTATGTTGACGATATTTTGAAATTTCAATCGGATAATTTTAAAAGAAACACAATAAGAGATTTAGACCAAAGGCCTATCATATATATAGAACAAACAATTAAATGGATACGCTACAACTCTTCATTAAAGAGTTTAATTGTTAACGATTATGATTGTTGACAATTAAACATTTCTTTTAGAAGAAGTGGTAAGTTACCATTTATCACTCATGAACTAAATTGTTACAGATAGTAGTAAGTTGCTACTAATGATTACCACTAATGTTCAGTTATGCGTGATGTCCCTTAAACCTTTTAGTTTGTTGGTATATGAAATAGAAACGTTATGATCGGAGTGTATACTTTAACCCTTTAAACCATATCAATATAAACATGTTTCTCTTAGCACCAAATAAAATGTGATTCAGAAAACAACAAATATTCATAATTGTTTCATTTATATCATTAAAAAAAGTAACAATAATAACAATAGAAATTTTCACATGAATGAAATAATAATGAAATTTAAGCATTTTTTATTATATTCAATTGATCATACGCTCCCCAATATAGAAAAACCTAAAAGTAAAAGTTATACTTATATGATCTTAATTAATGCCAAATTTAAAGTATGTTGATAATAATAAAAATAAATAACTTTATAACACAAATCTTGGTTTGCTTTAGATTATCATACTTTGCATAAAATAAGTCACATGACATGAAACTAACTTTTCTCCCGGGTGGCATGAATCCGGGACATAAACAAAGCAAACTAAAAAAAGAAGAAGAATAATATAAAGACAAGACAGGACAGCCCATTGCATTGACATCTTTACGACTAGACTTTACCACCACTTTCTCACTATTGAATTTTGCTTTGCTTTGCTTTGCTTCGCTTTGCTTCTTCACATCAACATTCATCGCAATCGTTGCAGGTAATGCCGTCTCTTCGTTAATTTCATTCCGCATTCGATATATCTCTGTTTTTATGCCGCTAGCTAATATATATCTGTATCTGTATCTGTGTTTTCGTCTTTATAATCTATTCGGAAATCGTTATGTCTGTTGCATTATTCGTTGAGATCGTTATTAATCAGAGCTCAATTTAGGAAGATACTTACTGATCACTTCATCTTCTCTAATGCTGCTGCCGCTGATTAACTTTTGAGATCTGTAGCTTTCTGTATTTACAGAATCTTCTCTCTTCATTCTGCATAGGCTTACATTTGACTGATTGAAGCTTAAATTAGGTTATTGTATTGCTTTCTATGAATAATGTTATTTTGTAATTGATTTTTATTTTAGGTATACATGGGGCCCAGAGTCTCTAGCTCACCTCAGTGTGCTGCTTCTCCCAACAGGTCTTATGATCCGTCCCTAAAGTATGTAACGTTTATTATATTGTTTATGATCTCTTGAGGATTTTTGGCTGATAGTTTAAGTGTTGTCGTTTAATAGACAAGGTGCCGTATCTTCCTCACCGGGTGTTCCTGCATATCATGCAAGGTTGTTATTAGCCTTTTGTAATTCTGGTTCATGTTTGTATAGTTGGTTTGTATGAGATTATTATATATGACGTGAACTGATTTCAGTGAGCTAGGACCATGGTGTACTGTGATATCCTATGAGGCGTGTGTTCGCTTGTGTCTTAAGCACTTCTTTCGAGGCAGCTCTGAGGCTCGTGGCTTCTTACAAAACGAATGTTCTCTCCTTCGAAACGCTTTTTGGTAAGTAGTAAATAATAATAACAGTGATAACTTATGATGTTGATTCACGCTAACTTTATGAGAAACTTTGTTTATGATATAGTTTGGACAAAAACCTATTACAACCAGAAGGGGAGTTATTGAACAAAAATGCTTCAGAGTTGGTTGTTCATGGAGTTCAGAAGAAACCGCAGAAAACTTTTGGAAAATTAAAGATTCAAGGTAAGTGTTATCATCTTATATTGCAATGAATATCATTTTAATCACTTTATGGATTTATGATTTTATTACAATTTTTGTGATTTAGTGAAAAAAGTAAAAATGGGTGTGGATGCACCAAATGGATGCACTTTTTCATCAATAAAGAACCCGTCTGCGTTGAAGCTGCAAAAGTTTAACCGCCGTTTGTCTGGTGCTAAATTAACCGTTCATTCAGAATGGGAGGCGCTAAAGCGAGTCCGGGTGGCGCCAAATTTTTCTGCTGATAGATCACTATCTCACCAAAGTTTGGCTTATTTACATTTTGGCAAAAATTATATGAAAGACATGGCAGGCGTCCTGAAAGTAGGTATAACAAGCTTAAATAATAATGCTTTAACTCCTCCAGAACCACCACAAGGTATGCAGTTTTTATGTTGTAGTTTTGAAGTTTGAAACATTTGCAAATCATGTTATCAAGACATTCTTTTTGACAATGCAGAAACATATATATGTTCTTTGAGATTAAAAAGTTCATTGGATGCTGATGTTACACGTATGCAGCCAGGATCTTGTGAAACCCATGTATTGTGTGTGCATCTTCTATATTCTCTCTCTTTTTTTTTCTCAATAGATGTGGCAAGGTGGGTGGGTTGGGTAGCTGGTAAATGGGTTGGATGGGGTCGGGTCGTATTGAGTTGTCCCGAAACGCTTTTAGAAAAAGAAGTCATAAATATTTTGTGTGGTAAACATGATTACAAAGTTATTGTTTCAATAATACTATAGTTTTCTAAATAAATTGTTTTAGGAGGGTTCTCAATGCGTTTAACTCATTTCCTTTTGAGTTCTTTTTGGTTTGAATCATTAGAGATAAAACATTATCAACTGCAGTTTGCCAGATAGCATGAGAGATGATTTGATTATCGAAGTTACTGATTCAAAAGGGAAGTATTGTGGTCATGTAACTGCTCAAATGGCAGACATAGCAGATGATACGGTATGGTTGAATACAGTTATTAATTTATTATTTAGAGATATTTGTTTAGTAAGTCTAACAAAGTAAGATATTTAAACATAAAGGGGGATAAGCTTCGTTGGTGGCCAATATATCACGAACCAGAACACGAGCTTGTTGGAAGAACACAGTTAAATATACACTATTCAACCAGTACAGATGAGAGTAACAATGTAAAGGTAAAAGAAATACTGCATTTTTCATTTTCTGGTTATATAGTGGTGTAAATCTTATCGGGTTGGTGGGTTGAATTCTTCAACCTTAACCCATATACTTATTTGTGTTGACCTGTTCTATTTCATTGACGAATATGAGTAATACCTAATAACTTAGTACCAACTTAAAACATTTAATTACTCTGATTAATATGAAATCTTTTGTAATTTGTGTTATTTTAATTGTTTTTGTGTATTTATCTCTCATCCCTAATTAACAAATGCGAGTTTATATATTTAGCTCGATATTAGAATATGCGAATGGGAATAATTGGAAAATTGGCAGTTAGAACTAATAAAACAAAATTGTTGGAAGTTAAGAGTGGATAAAAACGTTCAAACTCTTAAATGGGTTTACAGGTCAACTCACTTTTTAAGCAGGCCGTTTCAGGTTGAACTGTTTACTAAAACGGCTTGTGCCAACCGACCCAAAACCTTGTATTTTCTTGACGTGTTCGGGCGATTTTACATGATTAAGAAACTACTATTCTGATATTAAATTGAAAAAACAACTGTAGTGAATTCTGTCCCGATTTAGACATGCAAAATGGGCTTTGATGTATACATCTGTTTTTGTTTTTCTAGTGTGGTATTGTTGCTGAAATTGTTGCATACGATACGGTTTTAGAAGCAGCAATGAAAGCCCAAAATTTTAAACAAAGAAATTTGCTTCTTCGTGGCTCGTGGAAGTGGTTGGTAACTAACTTTGCTACTTATTATGGAGTTTCTGATGCATATGCTAAACTAAGGTGCGTTTTAAACCAAATTTAGACAATTATACACAGTCATTGTAATTAAGGTTTTTTTCTATTATATTATGTGTCGGTTTTTGCAGATACCTTTCATATGTTATGGATGTTGCTACACCAACTGCAGATTGCTTAAATGTCATATATGATTTATTGTCTCCAGTTATTGCAGTGAAGGGCACTTTGAGTGAGCAAGAGGTGAGAATCATTCGTGTGTTTTTATAGGCTCACTGGACTGCATATTGAGGTGGTGATTTTGACTAGTTCAGTTATGAACGGGTCAATCTGGGTTGACAGTCGCCATGACTGTATTGTAATGCATACAGCATCCTAAACGATTTATATTTGAAAATCTGGATTATTGTTATAATATCATTATTTTTGAAATCATAATAAACATCGAGTTAGTTATTTTAAAATTTGGCAAAAAAAATGATTGTCGGTCAAACCGGACCAGCTCATTTCGATCCGTTTCGATTTTAACCAAATAAACGGACCCAAACAAAACTGACGGTTTGTTTTTATGCTTTAGTAAAAACTTGACTTTTGGTTCAGTTTTGGTTTTGCGTGTAATAAAAACTGAAAAAACCGCACTGAACTTGTGGATTTACATTTTTAGGTTTGAGTTTTAAGTAATATATAAGAATTCTATTATAGTTTGACTCATATTTTTTTAGCCCAGCTATAATATAATCAATTAATATTTCATTAGCAAATGATTTAGGTGCAAATTCATTATTGGCTAACTTTTCTTTTACGGCCGAACGGTTTTCAAAAACTGAAATTTCGGTTTCAGCCCAAAACTGACAGCAGCTCGGCTATACAAAAAGAATGGATGTAGTTGAACTTAATGTTTTATGCTTTAATTTAAATTGGTTATTAATACTGGTTTTTTATTGTGAAATTTGTCCAGAAACGCATGCTGGCTACGCTTTCTGACAAAGTTGAACAGCTCATTGCCGTAGTTTTTGAAAACTACAAATCACTTGATGAAAATCAACCATCAGGATTGACCGATAATCCTACACCATCTGGTGTCATATCACCTGCTCTGAAACCTGCTTTGAAACTATACAATCTTTTGCATGAAATATCTCCAGAATCACAAATGCAGTTATGTAAATATTTTCAGGTATTAAACTAAACATCGGTTCACTTTTATAATAATTCTTTTCTTTACCCTCCCATTTCAATGTCTAATAATTATAACTCTTTCAGAGTGCTGTAAGAAAGATTTTAAGAAGACACTTGGCAGAGACCGATGAGTTTGTTTCTTGTAGCAGTGAAAAGTCAACAGTTGACCAATCTGTTTATTCAAATGCTTATCAGAAGATGAAAACTCTTTGCGCAACTATTAGAGATGAAATTTTTAGTGACATAAAAATACAACATCAGAATGTGCTCCCCGGGTATGTGATCTTTAGTTTACATTCATTCATATTATTACTTATGAATGGGTTAATCTGGGCTGTGTTTATGTCAAACGGGTCAAATCATATCAAATGGGTTGAAAGTTGGCCACAGTCTAATATAGGGATGAGCATGGTACCGTACCGGTACCGAAAATACCGATCCCAAAAATCGGAAATTCTTGGTACCGGTACCGGTACCGAAATATTCTTGATTTCGGTATCGGTACCGGTACCGATTTTGATCATCCCTAGTCTAGTAACCTCCTAAATCGCTTTATTAGAAGATTTTACACTTCTATTGTAATAATATTGCATAACTACCACTTACGCATTAATTAACTATTAACTAAAAAAACTAAAAATGGTTAAAAAGTGTTTGCAGGTTAATCCAATCCTGCCCTGTTTCTACGGAAACCTAGGGGTGTGAAGAGCTGAGCCCAAGCTCGACTTAGCTGGATCTCGGCTTGTTTATTAATTTTAAATAATTATATATATTTTTAATATTTAGTTAGTTTTATTATAAGTTTATATATAATAATCAAATAAATTCATAGAGCCTGATAAATGAAGCTCGGGCTCACTTATTAAACAAGCTTATTTTTAGGTTCTAGCTCGGCTTATTTCAAGCTTTTAGTGAGCCAATCTCGGGTAGCTCACTCTCACTAGTGGCTTGGGCCTACCAGAACCTATTTTGACCCGTTACCCAGCCCGCCCAATCCACCTTTGTTGCACGGCACTTGTTTGATGTTTCCCAGGATTCATTATGTTAATAACCGGCTTCCATTTTTTACTTGTAGGTTCATAGACTTACATAATCTTTCTTCAGCTCTTTATAGTACCGAGCTTTCCAATAGAATACGCGGTTTTCTTCTTTCATGCCCGCCTGTTAACCTCTCACCTCCTGTGACACAGCTAATTATCACAACTTGTGATTTTCAGAAGGATCTTGCTTACCAGAATATAAGGTAAGAAACTGCTCTCTCTCTCTCTCTCTCTCTCTCTCTCTCATCTCTATACAATATTTGATATTTCAGTAACGTCCATTTGAATATTCTTTAATTTACATGCAGTCCCGTCAAAGGTGGTGTTGATGCCAAAGAATTGTTCCACATATACATAAAGCACCTTATTCACGATAAACGGTCTCAATTGCTTGAAAATTGCAAGCTTGATAAGGTACATATGTTTCTATAGATGTGTGAATTTTTTTATTTTTGGAGGGGGGTGGGAGTAACCAGGTTAGGTTCGTCATATGGATAATTTTTAAAGCACCAAAGGTTAAATTTTATTAACAGATAATAGTGTGCAAACATGATTATAAAAGTTATATGACTTTAATAATAATATACTTTTTTTAATAAAGGAGTTAATTACACAGATGGCCTTTGTGGTTTGGGCAAAGTAACACCTTTCATTAACTTTTTTGTTAACTTTAGTTCAAATGACCAAAGTTTAACTAATAGGGTATTTGGTCATATTACCTAAAGTTAGGTAAAATGACCAAAATACCCTTTTTATTTAAGTTTTAGTCATTTTATCTGAGGTTAACACTTAACAGAAGTTATCCTTAAGGTGTTACTTTGCCCAAACCACAGGGAGGATTTGTGTAATTAATTTTTAATAAAATGATTTAGGATGTTTTCTTTATAACAAACTTTTATTTAAATATTTTACGGTTTTACCCATTCGGCGTTCCCAAGTAAACGGGTTAAAGTTGACAATGTAATATACTTACATAATTTAGTTGGATTTCATACTTCAATATAGCTCGAAAAGTATTATATTTTTCTAACCACTATTTGCACAATGCCGTTTTACTCTTTTGCCCTCCAGGGTACCGGACCACAAATTTCCACATCAGTATTCGTTGATGATATGTACAGGCAACTGAAAGAAACGTTGCGTGAATATCAAGTCATCGTTTCTCATTGGCCCGAATACACTTTGGATTTGGAAAAGGTATTATCAACAGTTTTAGATTTCTGGAAATAATATAAAATACTTATTTATCCATATTCTATTTAATATTATATTGCTACTAATAGGTTATAGCGGACACTGAAAGGGCAATTACGGAAAATATAGAGAAAAAGTATGGTGACATTTTATCAACATTAAAGGAAAACACAATCCCCCTTAAAGCAGTACAATATGTTCAAAGATTTGCCAAAGGAAAATCATTGCCTTACAGTGTTCCCAACGAGGTTAGAATTTATATAATCTCCCATGTAATTATCCCTATGAACTAAATCAGAAGGCTATATTAGTCTTTTGGTATGAGGGTTGTTAAATCTTTCTGTTAATCAGAAGGGTATAAGTATTTTACTATTTTAGTTTTTTGGTATGCGGGTCATCTTTCTGTTAACCAGAAGGCAATTTTAGTCTTTTGGTATGAGGGTCGTTAAATCATTTTGTTAATTAGAAGGGCATTTTAGTCTTTTGGTATGTGGGCCCTTAAATCTTTCTGTTAGCCTGAAGGGCATTTTTATTATGTTTTTAGAGATGTACCATCTTGATTAATACTTGTACCTCTTACCAAATGACTAATATGCTCTTATGGTTAACAGAACATCTAACAGCGTTAGCCAAATGGTTACAGAAATGCAACCTCAGGGCATGATATGTCCAAAGATTCTCTTTTGGACTGAACGGGTTAAACAGGCCAAACCTCAGTGACCAAAAGCGTAATTTACTCATAAAAGAATTTGAATTTTTGTTTAATTTTTTATTTTTTTTTATTGTTTTTCAGTTGGGAGATCTTTTTAATTCAATGAAGATGATGCTTGATGTGCTACAACCTGAAATAGAAGAACAGTTTAAGTCACGAATTTCGTGCGTTTCACATAGTGAAAATGCAATTCCAGGAGAACTTTTGAGTGAAGTAACTGTAACACTAAGGACAAAATTCAGAAATTATATGCAAGCGGCTGTCGAGAAACTTGCTGGAAATGTGAGTTTATTTAAATGTTTAGATTAATTGATTATTGCATTAAATAAACTAAAAGCTTCAAAATCTTAGATTTAAGTAGGGCGTGTGCTTGAAACTGAACCGAAACAAGATCCGACCAGTTTAGTTTTATGTTTTTGTAAAAACTGAACTTCTGGTTCCGTTGCGGTTTTGCATGTAGTTAAAACCGAAAAACTGATTTTTATATTTTTATTTTTATTTTTAAGTTTTAAGTAATTTATAAAAACTTTATAGTGTATCACAAATATTTATATTTTAGTTAACAAAAAGATTTAGGCACAAGTTCATTTTTTTTCGGGCCAAATTGTATGTGATTCGTGTTTACGGATTTTACCACAAATTGGCCCAAATTAATGAATTTGGGCTTGAAGCTTTGTGCTTTTTTTTTTGGTTAAGTAATAACTAAATTATTTATTACACAACTGGACCTAAATTTTTTATCATTTATTAAGTTATCTATTTTGTATCTACTCTAATAAAGTAGGATCCCTAATGTCACGTATTGTTGTCTCCATATCCCTTCTCACCATTTTTTTCCCATCTTTCTCTATTATTAAAAATACCTGGATCTTTTTTATAGTGTTTTATTTTTAGAAGAAAATATTAATTATACTAAAACACATGTATCTTAAATTATCCCTTATTGTAAGAAACTTTGAAATCTGATTATATAACTTTTGTTTTCAATCAAATAGTAATGAAAGTCAAATTACATTAAATAGTAATTTATGTAATTATGAAACCCAAATATATAGTAAGTTTTATGTATTTTTGATTTTTTAAAATCGTTAGTATATGCAATACATTTTTCCAAGACATAAATAAAGATTCAAGAATTTTATGTATTAATATTTTCCACCCCCCGGAGTACACGGGTTCTAAGCTAGTTTCTTAAAAATGACTAAAAGTCGTTTTTTTTTGTTTTTAGATTTAGTAAAACTGAAACTGAATCAAACTGAAAAGCATGGCAAATATTAGTTGGTGAAGTTTTATCATCCGTTTGTTATATCGGGCTTACGTATTTTATTTCTCAACTACAGCCAAGGTTACAAAATGCTACAAACCTGAAGAAAGTAATCCAAGAAGCAAAGGATAGTGTTGGTGAAACCGATATAAGAAACAGAATGCAACCTTTAAAAGATATTCTGACAAAGACGATTACTGATCTGCATGGTATTCTTGATAATCAAGTCTTTGTGATCTTGTGTCGAACTTTATGGGATCGAATGGGAAAGGTGACATAAATTTACATTATCTTATTAATCCATTTTTTTCTTTTATTAATTATTTCATCATATTATCAACAGGATGTGCTGAAAGTATTGGAGAATAAAAAAGAGAATTGGACTTGTAAAGCCTCGCGCGTTGCACTTTTTGTATGTCACCTCTCTTTCGGGTCAAATTGGGTTCGGGTTTGGGTTCCGGATTAAGTTAATATGAAACATTGCGTCCAGATATTTCGAAAATATCATATATAATGATTTACTAATTATCATGCATTTGGGCTAAAATATTTAGGTTACACTATTTTATTAAATTCTAGATATTACTTATTTAAAATAAAAATGAAAATCCATAAATTCGGTTTGGTTTGGTCTTTTCGGTTTTTAATTACATGCAAAATCGAAACCGAACTGAAAATTTGGTTTTTACAAAAACATAAAACTGAATCATCGATATTTGTTTCAGTTTGCTTTTTCTGTTTTATGCACATGTCTAATGATCACATAGATAATGGTGTGCATGGGTCCGTCTTGGGCTTGAACCGAACCAAGAAACCAAAATTCGATATTTGAGTTTTTGAAAACCGTTGGTGTCGGTTCTGGTTTTTTTCGGTTTTATCATTTGGGCCGAAAAAACTTTGGCATAAGTGTTTTTGTTAATTATATCTGGACGCAACTAATCATTATATATGATATTTTCGAAACTTTGGCATAAATTTTAATTGAATTCTCTTAAATAAGATTCAAAACAAAAGGTGAAAATCCATAAACTAGGTCCGGTTGAGTTTTTAGTAATACATTTTGACATATTAAGCCCGCTTGACCTGTTTCTTTTCGTGTTAACTTTTATAAGGGGTTTGATTGATAAAACATAACCTGACCTGAATTGTTAATTGGTTGGCAGGTTTTAAATGAAACATTTGCAACAGAAATGCAAAGATTAGTTGGGCACACGCTAGAGGATAAAGATGTGGAAGCACCCAGATCGATAATGGAGGTGCAGTCGATATTGCGCAAATGAAACAGTGAAACTGTATAATTATTAGTTAGTTAATTGATAGGTTAGTTATTTAATAGGGAAAACCTGATGGTAATATTACGATTTTTTTATATAAAATTTCTATTTTAGGTTTGTAGGAATTTAGTGCAAGTCTTATAGTAGTTACTAACAGTTCTATTTAACTAGTCTTGACTGTTACAATCAACTAATTTAGCAACTAGCCTTTCTAAAATAAAAAAAAAAAAAAAAATTAAACAACTAACTAGTCTGTTATATTAGTTAGTATACCAACTTATACCATAACAGAAACTTGAAAGGATATCTAACTCATCTCGCTCCTGAGTTCTTGACTTGGACCATAACTCACCCAAATCATTGTTGGCTTTCTCACTAACGAACTCTAATGTGTGGGTAGAATAGATTTGGTTTAATAACCAAGAAAATAAGAAAGAAGGTAGATGAACTTAGAGAGAGAGAGAGAGAGAGAGAGAGAGAGAGAGAGTGGAATAATTTTCTGCATATATATCAAAATGAAGGCAAAGTCTTTTAAAGGGAAACAAACCAGAATAATTCAAAACTACTTCCTAACTAATGGGAAAATAAGGTACAGGAAATACATGGGCATCCCCATGACTTCCATTATTTTAGCACATGACAAACAAAAAGCAATTCAAATAAATATATAAAATAGAACGTGAGATCAAGGCTTCACGGGCTTCACATGTTCCTTGTGCATGGGTTTAGGCACATAACAAACTCACTTCCGTGTTTTACAAACGGCTACAAACCATCACTCAAACACACAGTTGTCGACCCTTGCGCCAAGAAAATTGATATCATACTTGTTTACCTATCTTTAAACTATATTTGAGAAACACTATATTCGATTGATCAATTCATATCGATTAAACTATGGATCTAGTTATTTGATATGCGTATGTGAGTTATAGATTAGTGAACAAAGTGTATGAGTAATCAATTGGGCAGAGTAATGCCTTGAGAGAGATAACTTAACACTTGTTAAATTACTTAGGCATGAACAGCCAATTTATAGAAAACGAATGCCATTCATTACACATGCCGTAACGAATGGCCTTCATTCGTCTTCATTACAATAAGTAACATAATGGTATAACGAATGACTCTTTCGCTATACCCCATTCATCAACATTCCATGACGAATGGGTACATAACAATAACGATTAAGGTCCATTTGTTAAACATCCTTAACAACGAATGGACACGTATAATAGTTTAAACTCTCATTCGTTAAACATGATTAACGAATGAACATACATAACTTAACGAATGGCTTGGTAATTACCAAAATACCCTTATATTATAATAATAATAAATTACAAATGATTACAGAAACTCGAGTCAACCAAAACCGTGTACTAACAAACACCCCCTCGTCTCGTGCTCTTTGTCTTTACTTTATTTAAACCGCTTCGTCTTCCAATCGCGACAACTATGAATTCCGAACGCATGACACACACGTACACCGCGTTGGAACTGCATATCGCGGTTACAATCTTCATGTCTTGCAAAAAGGATCATGTTCTCGAATAAAACAGCATTGTCGGTCTATGATAAATTAACAAGCCACATTGGATCTATGACTCACATAAAGTTAGTCTTCAGACATTTTCCCAAAACAATAACCGCCTCACCCGTATGGTTGTCGTAGTACCGTAGATTGAATGACAAGTGAAGATCTTGCGGAAATGTCTTCACCGACACTCGCTTCATCGTCTTTGGCGGCTTAAAATTCAACACGAGCTTTCTCCAACCAGTTTGAGGATCAATCTCATTAATATATTTCCTAATTGGCACCTGCGGTTTAAAAAATTTAAACCCGTGGTTGACCTCAAATAGCAGATGTTGGTGAAACCATCCTGCTAATTGATTTCCACGACGGTTGACGGTTGATGAAAGGCCGATTGGCGAGAGTCCGCATATCCCACCTTGGCAGTGAGAGAACGCCAGTAATATATTGAAAGTACTGAATGCCGTTCTCCCACTTGATAATACATACTCGCAACTCTGAATCATATAACCAAGAAACGATGTCACCTTTAACGATTGGCACGAACTTGAATGTGGTATTCTGATTAGCTTTGGCCCGTGCACTGACATCCAACTGGTGCTCTCGGTCAACATACCTATAAGCATGTCTGAGTTCGGCTTTAGCATTAGAGGATGAGTCAGTTTCGGTCTTGTCGGGATTAGGCTTGGAATCCTTTCGGGACATTGTTCCATCCCTAACATGACTGTCGGTGTGGGAAACAGCTAGATCCATAGCTCACCGATGGTTAAGGGATCACGACTCACCACAACATCACAAAAAATGTTTGGTAAACCGCGAATGTATCTCTGAATGCCGCAATTCTCGGGGGTTACAAGGTGGGGTACGATTCGGCTAAGTTCATGGAAGCGGTTAGAGTAGGTAGAGTTATCCCCACCAACTTGCTTGAGTTCCCAAAACTCGGCTTCAAGCCTTTGCAGCTCATGTTGAGGGCATAATTCCTTCTTCATTGCCTCTTTGAGGTCTTCCCAAGGCATGGCTACCACCAAATCAGATCCTTGGTCGGCCTTCAAAGCATTCCACCATGTGATAGCTCGGTCCTCGAACATGCTCGAGGA